>NW_018407143.1:149373-207024 GCF_002113885.1 Mizuhopecten yessoensis | reverse complement strand
ACACACTCACACAGTTTGGCTGATATAGACACACTCATACAGTTTAGCTGATACAGACACATTCACAAAATTTGGCCGATACAGACACACTCACACAGTTTGGTTTATATAGACACACCAACACAGTTTGGCTGATACAGACACACTCTCACAGTTTGGCTGATATATACACACTCATACAGTTTGGCTGATACAGGCACACTCACAAAGTTTGGCTGATACAGATACACTCACACAGTTTGGTTGATACAGACTCTCACAATTTTTGGCTGATACAGACACCCTCACACAGTTTGCCTGATATAAACAACCTCACACAGTTTGTTAATACAGACACACTCACACGGTTTGGCCGATACAGACCCACTCACACAGTTTGCCTGATATAGACACACTCATACAGTTTGGCCGATACAAACACACTCACACAGTTTCACTGATAAAAACAACCTCCCACAGTTTGTTAATACAGACACACTCAAACAGTTTGGCTGATACAGGCACACTCACAAAGTTTGGCTGATACAGATACACTCACACAGTTTGGTTAATACAGACAAACTCACATAATTTGGCTGATACAGACATACTCACACAGTTTGGCTGCTATAGACTCACTCATACAGTTTAGCTGATACAGGCACACTCACACAGTTTGGCTTATATAGACACACCAACACAGTTTGGCTGATAAAGTTCCAGTCACACAGTTTGGCGGATAAAGACACACTCACACAGTTGGGCTGATACAGACACACCACTCACACAGTTTGGCCGATCCAGACACCCTCACACAGTTTGCCTGATATAAACAACCTCACACAGTTTGTTAATACGGACACACTCACACAGTTTGGCAGATACAGACACACTCACCCAGTTTGGCTGATATAGCCACCCTCATACAGTTTAGCTGATACAGACACAATCACAAAGTTTGGCTGATACAGAAACACTCACACAGTTTGGTCGATACAGACACACTCACCCAGTTTGGCTGATACAGATACACTCACACAGTTTGGCAGATACAGACACACTCACACTGTTTGGTTAATACAGACACACTCAAACAGTTTGGCTGATACAGATACACTCACACAGTTTGGCGGATAAAGACACACTCACACAGTTCGGCAGATATAGACACACTCATTCATACAGTTTGGCCGATACAGACCCACTCACACAGTTTGCCCGATACAGACACAATCACAAAGTTTGGCTGATACAGACAACCTCCCACAGTTTGTTAATACAGACACACTCACACAGTTTGGCTGATACAGACTGTCACGCAAACATGTATATTTTGGTTGATATATTGTATTTAGTATTTTGTACGGAGTTTATTTTTTAGTATAATGTATGTTGTCATTTATAACCGGGGTAAGTAACCTTAATAGTTAGACATTGTTTGGCGGAAATGCGTCACGGGTAGACGTGCACGGGGTAAGCTGTTTACAGCGACAGACATTGTTTCTGTGGCTTGTGTACCCGGTATGGATTATCGAAATATTACGGCATGTGGAACAGGCACAGAATACAGATTGTGGTAAGTGTACTTTCACTCTTTCTCTGTTCTGTTTTAGTCGGTATTATTGTATTGTACCATGTTATTATTGGGTCAAACAATCTAGGTATCTGTGCGCTCCAGTCAGCCGTGACCATTGTTTAGCGTTTAGGTAGGAATATGTTGTATTTATGTTGTTTTTATGCTAGATTTCATATGTTGTGGATGTATAAGTATCATATATTGACTATATGAATATACTTGATTGTTGTATATGAAATTATCTAGTTTGTATCGTATGATTTACCTATTCATAAATCTATGGAAGCCCAGTTCTATTGTTACAGTGTTGAGTGTAGTGGGTACGCGCTCGGGTGGAAAATTTATGGAAGCCCTGAGGTGTCATTTTTCGGATTGTGCTTTTTTGTGTTATTTCGTGTATAAATTGGAGCCGCACATAAGTTCTGCGTATTTAAACATATTCTAGTAACTTATAAAGGATAGTTTACATTATCGTTAATTAAAAAGGGTACACTTGATTATTATTCAGGACTTAGGCTATGCGTTAGAAAAGTATGAAAACGTGAGTGATGAGGTTAACTATGTTTGTCAATTAACTTATTGTAGCTTCGCATGACGGGTTAGCAGTCTCAACAAGTGAGTCAGGACCAGGCAGTTTCGCTGATACAGACACACTCACACAGTTTGGCTGATACAGAACAGACACACTCACACAGTTTGGCTGATACAGACACACTCATACAGTTTGGCTGATACAGACACACTCACACAGTTTGGCTGATATAGACACACTCACACAGTTTGGCTGATATAGACACACTCACACAGTTTGGCTGATATAGACACACTCACACAGTTTGACTGATACAGACACACTCACACACTTTGGCTGATAGAGGTCACACTCACACAGTTTGGCTGATAGAGGTCACACTCACACAGTTTGGCGGATATAGACACACTCACACAGTTTGGCTGATAAAGACACACTCACACAGTTTGGCTGATACAGGCACACTCACACAGGTTGGCTGATAGAGGTCACACTCACACAGTTTTGCTGATAGAGGTCACACTCACACAGTTTGGCGGATATAGACACACTCACACAGTTTGGCTGATACAGACACACTCACACAGTTTGGCTGATAGAGACACACTAACACAGTTTGGCTGATACAGGCACACTCACACAGTTTGGCTGATAGAGGTCACACTCACACAGTTTGGCTGATATAGACACACTCACACAGTTTGGCTGATACATAAGGGAACATGAACAACGAAACTGATTTACATTGAATTAATTTCATTGAAAATGATTGTGAAATCTCACCGTTTTTGGTTTTTTTACCATTAGATATAGCCATGTCCATGAGACCGTCTATATTGGGTCAGTAAAGTCTGCTCCAAAATGCTCTCTAAGTTTTATTTAATCAAATTTCCATTGGAGGTTTTTTAACAAGTTTTAGAATTACAGTAACACAAAATATGATCACAGAAATACTCAAACAAATCTCTTGCAACCATACATTTTATTCGCATGAACCACGGCGGGACATGTATTCATGAAACATAATGCTGTTACGCCCATTTTCTACTTTTGTTTTCTAAAACGTAAAAAATCAGTGTTTTTATTTTTTTCGATGCCATCGCAAACGTGTACCAACTTCAAATTTGGCACAACATTAAATCATTAGATTTTGTTTCTCTTTGCAAAATATAAAATTGGTACATGTCTGCAGAGGTACTTAAATCCGTGTATAAATCAAAGAATACGTAACATTTTTCCATTTTTCCCAAAGACGTGCCGTTTCCCGCCAAATTTATGACGTCATCACGCACAAAATTTTTGGGGAAAATATTGATTTTGAAAACTTTATTTCCTATTCTAGCTTATAAAATGAAATTTCTAATAAAATATGATACTTCAAAAATTCTATATTTTCTGGGCCAATTTTGGTCCCTATCGCCCCTGCTCTTTCATCATTTCAAATGGATTATTAAAAAGAAAAATCTAAAATCTTGATTTAATACTTATAGTGGTGGGAGACGTGACAGTCTCTAACCTGCTGTGTCTAACATGCTAAATATATTTAAATTAAAAACATACATCCTTCATGGATTGGCATATCGGCTCAAACCATTTGTTTAAACATTCTGCCTACAACACACGATATCATTTTTATTCTATGGTTTTTTTTCAAATGGTAGAATCTATTTGTTTCTTTTGGATAAAAATAATAATACATATTATAATGAACATACACGAGTAGAGGGAGGGGGTATATACTGGTAGTCTTGGATAAAACAAGAACCAAATAATGATTCTATTACTATCAATGTGGTCTAGTAGTACTGTAGTACAATCAGTCAACTTCAAACTAATATGTGATGCGTCATATTGGTGTAGTGTGACTGTGGATCATTCTAAAACAGAGCACACATAAGTACAAGGATGAATGATTTTGCCCAGCAACAGATTAAAGTTTATTATCAAAAATCAATTATAGGTACATTTTGTATGTATAAAATGGGTAATGTTATGATTCAAAAATTATACAATACTATTGAAACAAATGTACGAGCTTCACTCTCTCCAGGCCATGCCTGAGTCATATTATAACTCTTTCAAATCCAATTTAGTTTTAAAATATGACATATTGCTCAGAACGACTTAATAAAAATGTGCCGAAATTGCCCCTGTCCCAATATGGAGACATATATTTTGAAATAAGATCCCACAGCTAGCAAGGGTTAAGGGAGAGATGGGGGATGAGGGATCCTGGTTTAAACCCCCACCCCCTGCACGAACAAAATATAATAGTACATCGATTGAATTATGTGAGGACTGGATGTTCACTCTACTGACAGTACATACAATGTAACTGTTAAATTTTGTAGGAAACAGTAATTTCACGTGTATGTATGCCCGCTGTTTAGGTCTCGCCTATTGCATATTAGGTCTTTACAGCCATATAGCTCAATCGGCAGTGTACTGGACCTGATGATACCTGTTACTTTCGTACCCCCTCCCCCGCTGTTACTTTCGTACCCCCTCCCCCGCTGCTACTTAACAGACTAATTCAATTAGTAATTGGATGCACATCTTTATTTCCTGTCATTCAAATACACTGCAAGCATATCAGCAAAAATATAAACAATCACTCACTTAATTTAGGAATTCTTGGCACCACCGATCTCAACATAAAGGCCATTATTATGTGTTTTCACTACAAACCACTCTTCAATGTCATGCTTTCCGTAAATTTTCCATGGGCGCCGCCATTTTGTATTGTAACTCAAGCAAGTAAGTCAAATATAGGGCAGATGAATGCTTATAAATATTAAGGTCGCCGTTTTATCATTTATTATTTTAACACTTCGTTCTTATTCAAATAGTGATGGCTAGTAAAATACGTTTGATTTCATGGTTCGATTAATTTGAGTAACAAAATTTAGTGACAGACGTGTGTCGAAGGCGATGCGCCTCTGCATTTGTAATGCTTGACCGATTGAACCAAACGTAGCCTAACTGGCATCGTTTCGCCCTGGATCCCTTTCGCACTACGGGTCGTTTGGCCCTAAATTCAGGTAGTCCAATGTTGTGTCATCCTAATATAGGTCTATATTTTTAATTGATAAGTACAGCTATCTGTTGAAATGTTTAAAATGATTCAAAACGCTTTTAATTTTATGTATCACGAAACAATTGTGTTAACGGTCGGAAGAATTTCATGAGTTGTGTACATGTAGCTACATTGTACGTCGACCACGTACACATATAACGAGTCTATATCTGTATGGTCACGAAGAAAGGACCAATTCTGGTATATAATTAATTCTTCGGGAGAGAGGCTGGTTACTCTAGTAGTAGTAATGCGAGTAAAGCAAACAGAAGAGGCATCGCAACAATCTCAATCGAGATTTCCAATGATGGAAGACTACTAAGAATAGTAATGTGTGAGAGCGTCTTTGAAACACTGAACTGTCTCTGCGCGTATCACATCCTCATCAAGCTGGTTCCAATCATGTTTTAATTGTTTTAACTAGTTTTACTCATGAAACACTGTGAGTTAATTGTCACACCTTTTTCGACAATGTTAGCATACTGAAAGTCTGAGTAAGCTTTAGTCGGGATGCCTAGGCTTTTCTTCGGCACTCTAATGGGCACTGTTTAAGGTTTCTGGATATTTAAGGATATTGTAGTTCCGGTCAGTGTTGTATTAATACGCTAAGAATTGTGTCTTGTGATGCATGGTAATTAAAGTCCCATCAACGACACAGCTTTCAAAGAGGCTATATATAATAATATAAATATAGGTATCATAAGTAATAACGACATAAATATATATATATATGTATTAGTCCGATTCTGACCCGGTCATGTCTTTTATCAAATATACCTTATACCCGATTAGGATAATGAAATATATACAATAAATATATATAAATAAGTCCGTTCCTGCCCCGTTCCTGTAAATCGTCGCCCGTTTCTGTCCGTTCCTGTAAATCGTCGCCCGTTCCTGCCCGATCCATATCAATACATTACTCTTAATTCGTTGCAATTCTTTTATCAAATACATCTTATACCCGATAAAAATATATAATAACAAAATTATAGGTCTCATAATTATATTTATAACGACATAAATATATATAGATATAATTTATTCCTATTCTGCACCGATCATGTAATTGCAATCCTTTTACCAAATATATCTTATACCCGATAATGATACTTTCTGCCCGTTCCTGCCCGTTTTTGCCCGTTTCTGTCCGTTTCTGCCCGTTCCTGCCCGTTTTTGCCCGTTTCTGTCCGTTTCTGCCCGTTCCTGTAAATCGTCTAACCGGTTTCTCCTTACGAATCCAAGGGTTGGTTGACGGGTTTTGCGCCTGCATGAATCCGCCCTTACGGGTTTCATCTCACTGACGGAAGTCAGTGTTCTGTCGGCGTGTCATCCAAGGGTAGAGTTTGCCTTTTATATACTTTGAATATGTGTGTTGTCCAAATTAAGTCTTGTGATATTGTGACCCACTCCTTAGTAGAGACTTGATATGTTGAAAGATGCAACAGGGACCTGAGAATTTGTTACAGCTATATTTGGGATCCGACGATTTACAGGATCAGGCAGGATCGGGCGACGATATACAGGATCGGACGGAATCGGGGCTGGATCGGACTATTTCATGGTTGAATGATATGATGTGAGATTGCGAAATTAAAATCTCCTTATGTTTTAATTTCAACAAAGCATTTTTTATGTTTTAACTTATCTGAAAGCCATATCTGCTCCGATGATAGCCGGGTCACCTTAAGGTGGCTCCACACTTTCGCAATTAACCAGCAAAATTCGTTGAAACTTTCATATAATGGTTATGCAACTATGTAGAGTTGATTTTACGAAAATCTAAACATTCCGATAGTTTGGGGACTTTTTTGGAAAAAATACAAAAAATTGAATTTTAGTCAATTTTAACATTTTCCGGGTTTTTATGAGTGTGGCATTGTTCGGAACAATAACAACAATAATAAAATGAAAAGAAGCATTTCTAATTAACCCTACAAATAGCTTATTTATCGCAAAATATTTAACACATGTTACACAAAGTGTTTTTTATTGAATTTGTACGGATAAAAGTGATGATCTACAAGCTAAAAGCAAACAGGACACAAATATCTATACATATAGAATGGGAAATTGAACAAAATATACACAATGGCTTTATAATTAATGTATTTTACATTTTACAATCACTTTGATCCGGGTGAGAGTTATCTTCCTTGAAAAAAATCGGGAACTTTTTGCAGAGGGACGACATTTACACAATGACGGTTGTCTCTGTTTACATATAACAAAAATGATGGAAATTAATCAAAAATATGATATCAAAATTATCAATTTATTGTTCTTTAATGGAACCAAATTTCTCTCAGTCATGTACACTTTGAACATCATTCCACAGTCCGCTAACTCACGGTATATTTATAATTACATGTCATGTACATATATGTGACCAGAGGCTATCGCATGGTATGCCGTTCTCACGTGCACTCACACATGCATTTCATAGGTATCTTGATATTTTACAAAACATTGTTTTCACAGAGTAAGTAGACTACATTTGTAAACACGATTTAATCGACAGAGCTAAACTCCCTCAACAGCGAAAATCGTAACGACCTCGAGCTTATGAACTCGTGTAAGCACGTGAGGTCGGTAAGTCCGCATTCCATGTGTTTCCTATATGGCCTTCTTGAGGTCGTCTGGTCTCATGTCACTGTCTTCCCTTGAGTCTGTTTATGTCTATGAATTGGAAAGCTTTATTCCTGAAGTACGTGTGATTATACATTTCCCGGTAAAATCTCGATATCGGGTGTTGACATATCGGCACGCAGGTGTACTATTGTTTACCAGGGGCCTGTTCGTTTATGCGGAACAACCGGTTTGACCGTTTATAAATGTAACAATTTCGGGTATAAATCCTGGCGGACCTGCAAATGTGTATGCATGCCTTGCAAGGCTTTGTCAAGGCTCGCCTGAAAGCAGCATCAGATTACTAGGTCCGACCTTATTTAATAAACGAACAACAGTGGTCCGATTGGTTTGACCTTTTAAACGAAAACGGCCCTGCAGGTGTTACTATAATTTGCACTACGATATTGAATGCCCGATACGCAATACGGAAATGACGACACGGTGTACATGCACATTTCGATCAAGATAATTGAGTCCGAGCTGTACTTTTTCCGGAAGTACGTCACGAAAATGGACGCTGATGACGATGTGTGGAGCCACCTTAATGGGTGCCCAGCGAGGTTTTCGCGCGCCAAGCAATTCGTTAAAGGACTTTTTGTAATTATTTTTTTCTGGTTTATGCAGTAAATGCACTCGCCTAACTATATGCATAGTTTCATATTTGATATATTTATAATGATAAAATAATTAATAAATATTAACACAATGAAAGAACTGCAGTATCTAACGAAACTTCTTTCCAGTTGTTCAAAGACTTGATTAAGCTGTTTGTACCTTCAACAATATTATTTTCAATGCCTGTACACAATGTCACCCATAGTATTATAACTGCTAAGCGGCTAATAGCTGTATAACATCCTCCATGTAAATTGACATACCACTACTACCCCTATGCAAGACATAAGTCTTGTCAGGAGTCAGTTAGAATATTGTTGTCAGATCTGGTCTCCTTACCAAACATCTTTAATTCACCAGGTCGAAGTTGTCCAGCGTAAATTTTTGAATTTTTAATGCACAAGTTGACTACAATACCATGTCTTACGCTGACACTTGTATGCATTTTAATCTTCCTAGCCTCGAACATAGGCGGGCATTTTCAGACGTGTGTATTTCTTTACAAATGTGTTAATAGTGCTTTTGATTGTCCATATTTAGTCAAGCAAATGAGTTTTTAGTCCCTGGTCGTAATCTACGATCAATTCGTTTCAACCAGTTTTACTGCCAGAGAAGTAGAATAAACGTTAGAAAGTATAGTATTTTAACAGGATTTAATGTAATTTTAACTCTCTTGATTTTGCACCAGACTGCGATATGTTTCGTTCCTCTCTCGCCGAGTTCCAAGTACGGTTAAAGAATAGTTGCTATCACTAATTCCTTTTGTTTTACATATGAGTATCTTTTAGTCTGTGTTACATGCATAACTAACTGTGATATTTTATATTTGTGTTGAAATGTTGTTATCCATTCTGTAAGTGGACCCTTGGGTCTATTGAATTGGAAATAAATAAATGCTGGTTTAACCAAAATCTTATATCTATACGAATATGATTCCAACAAAATTTGGTAAAACCCCGGCCTTGGTCGCCCATACTCGGCAAGACGATTTACCCCAAAACACCCCAAAACACCTCACCGATAGCGTTTAGCTGAAGAAATAGTAAATCATTACATTGAAGGAAATTCAAATGTGTCCAGGCCCTGTCACTGAGACGGTGTCTTCAATAGATTGTGGACAACTTGTTCTGAATTGATTTCTTGCTGGGATTTAAATCTCATGTCAATTAATCAGTATTACGTGATTTTGGCTTGAAGAAGGTATATATCTTCTTTGAAATAATTTACTTCTGTCAACATACTATAACACCGAAATACCGGATTGGAAGTAATAGACGACCATGACATATAAGATATTCCGGAAAGTATGATGTAGTATTATAAGTATTTAGTAAATAATTAATACAAAGGTCAATTAAGATATTATCTTGATAACATGGTGTCATCTTTTGTTTTGTTTTAGTGGCTATTTTTTTGATAAATGGCACACATGGATTTTTTATGTGTAAGCCCGGGCTTTTTTTCTATGGACGCAACTTTGCGCCCCTGCGCAACGATGCAATTACAAATAAGTAAACTCCATGTGTTTGTATAAATAATTTACTAGATTTTTCAAAACTTTCAATCAACTTTGAAGGCAATACCATCACACTTGTCCAGTCAGATTTAAATTCAAAATGTTTTTTTATTGTTATTTACTTAATACAAACAAACATGATTACAAGTATTACATAAGAAATATAACAGTACACGTATTAATACAGCAGGCTAAGCTTATTAAGTCTTTTCCTGTATAACCGGGATCCAATTATTTTAATTTCATTCAGATTTTGAACATGTATACCAAAATGACATTATACCGGTATCACCTACATTTTTTTATTTATATAAAGTTACATAATAAACTACATTAACAGTATTTTAATTTAAATTGTAGTGCACAACCCCTTCGTTGATAACATATATAGTCGAAATGCATTTTTTTTGTCTCAGTTTCCGCGTGTCGGAGCCATACTTCATGGTAATCTAGAATTGCATTTCAAAATACGACTATTTATATATTGTACTGATCTTTTTAATCTTAAATGGTATGTTCTTTATAGTATTTATGTATATCTTAGTCTCTTGTCGGGACAATTTCTTACGGTATTCCAATATATACGATTTACTTCCCCTTAACTGGTAGCATAACCTCTTTTTTTTTACAGAAAAGACTAAATCATTCGTCTGAGGTTATTATTTAGGCTACAATATAATAGGTTTGAAGGTGTTATTGGTAGTTTTGGTAGTTTTTGGTGTGTTTTTGGGTAGTTTTGGCGTGTTTTTGGGTAAATTTTCGTGCCGCTTATCCTTGGTGTTCGTGTTGGATGGTTCGTATCAAATTCCTAATGGTAAGCAACCACGCAGAAATCGTTTGTTAAGTAACATTTAGCATTCGATTTAATTTGGAAATTTAATGATAAAGGTGGACATAAAATCTAGTTTTATATTTGTTAAATATAATTATGCTTATGGCAGAATTGGAACTTTTGAAACATCTGTAAAAAAAGTTGTAGCCTAGCAAGTCCCGTTTGACACGATATTTTGTAGTCAACCACACTGTAAACAATATGGCGGGCATTATCAGATTTTTGTCGATAACGCTATGAAGCGAATACATTTATTTCGATATTAACACTTCTTGGGATATTAACTTGTTTACACAAGGTACAAGATGTAAGTACAAACGAATTTTTTTTCGACAGTAAATGAAAAATACTTCGGATTTAGTTGATCTTTCAACAGAACAGGTGCTCTTTATAGGATGATTGCTGATAAACTAAACAGTCAGACAGTTGCTTATACCGTTATGTTGACTTAATTTGGTACAGTCAAGTTTAATGAAGGAAATATATGCATCAACATAGGGTTGTTGTATATGCATGGCCAGCGTGTCATTCAGCAGACAGAGCATGTTTTTCGTTACACGTTGATAGAGCGGGGTATACTATTTCAAGTATTTGGTACCACCTCATAACCTCATAAGTAGATTCATCACTGTAATATTTTCAGTATTTGAACTGAGGTTTAAAACCGGTACTTTGTTTGTGCTTTGTGTGCCATTGATTTTCTGTTTCAACATTCGTAGCCATATATACAGCATTCACAAAGCCACCAAAATCACATTGAAATATTAGATATTGTATCACTATGAGTAAGTTTTGCAGCCGTAATTATGATGCCTTTTTGAGTGGCCATTTTGTCAAACTCTATCACATTACTGCATGACCTGTGTGTGACCCTGCATGCACAAGTATATTTTAATACATCATCTGTTCATAATTTAGAGACTGCATGAATGTCATATCTGAAAATGAAATCATTGATTTCACTTAAGACCCAATCCGTTTTGTTTGCAACTGTCAGACCTGCTAACCTTTGAATCTCCCAATGGGGGTCATGACCCCCATTGGGAAATTCTGTGGGGGGTGATAACGCGCGAACGAAAATTTGTGTAGAAATTTAATAATATTGCGGGGTCTCGGCTTCACGGCGTATTATGTTTTGTCTTCTGGCAAGTTCAATGACTTTTTTGAAATTAACGAAACATTTTATCACACTTTCATTGTTTTATTACATATTCTTAATCAATATACATGTTTTTCTTTTCCAAGGTGCATAGTGAAAGCATGAACCATGTTGATTTAGTTTTGTACATAACAAAGCACATATTGTATCATTTCCTAATTCAGATCTCCCTTCTGTCTGGATCTTCTTCAACATGGAAAATGTTCTCTCAGAGTCAGCATTACTCACTGAAAGTACCAAACATACCTTCATTAGCCTACACAACATACCAAACCTAAGATCATTCTCAAAGGGTTCTTTAACTGCATGCCTTTTGATATCGTACGTAGCACCCGAAGCTACCGAAAAATGATTGGTACACAGTTTACAATAGGCATGATCGGGTCCAATATTACTCTTCTGAAGCCAGTCATAATCTTATTCCCACGAAGCATTGTAATTACAGGCATACATTTTCTTTTTTGACGATGAACACTAAAATAACGAACGTTTTCTCGGGTTAGAAGCCATTTCCGGAAGTACGGAGATCCTAATGAAAGACGCGGATGCGGGTGATTGCGGGTCATATTTACGGAATGCGGGAGATACGTATGACCCGCGCGGGTCATAAGATCGTCGCGGGTGATATGTTCATTTTGCGGGTGTGACCCGCAGAATGCGGGTCATTTAGCAGGTATGAACTGTCCAATATGTACATCCGAGTATTATATGCAAATGAGGGCACACATCCTGGCCATTTTTTCCCCTGTCGAAGCCTAAAGGAGACATTGTTACGGCACGATTTCTCACCCGACACAATTTCTTACCCGGGAACTTGTACCCGTACATGTAATAGCTAGATGAGCTGACATGATATCAAATGACTTGTAGTTCAATGTACAACAGGCCTAATATCTATTTATTCTTTAATCTATCAATCTATTTATTCATTCACTTTTGAAATACACGCAGAACTTCTGCGTGAGATGGAGGGAGACTATTTTCAAATGCGTGAGATTTATTGCTCACGCGGCGTGAGACATGTTTCAGCGTGAGTAAGGACGTTTTTGTCTCACGCCCTGAAAGTTGGCAATCCTGGCAGAAGACTTAAGAAATCTTCACAGATTCAATTAGACGATAACAAAAATAAATAATGTTGCCCAATTACAAGGTATTTCTGTATCAATAACTTGCCTGTCCCACTTGTTCTCTCCTACACATCTGGAACGCATACGGCACAGCACACTACCCTCTACAGGCACACACATGCACGCACATGTGCAGTGCATGTGCACGCACCTTCTTAAACACATTCAAACGCAATCCTGTTCACCCAAATTGTGAGAGAATAAACACATCGGCTACCACTTCTTTTAATGAAAGTACGTACCTGTATTTATCTTCTTCAGGACGATTTGTTATGATGAATTTTAATTACTAAAAATGCCCTTTTTCTATTGTTACTTGTGACGTCATACAATTGATGTCGCATGATCTTATCTAGTCACGATTACTCTACATGCTCCATGACATTCCATAGTTTTCCATCAAAAGTGTTGTAAGATAAACATTTATAAAAATGGTGGGCTCACATTGTCCTTTTCCAACGTTATTAACTTATTGCATGTAAGATAAATTAAACTATAGGTTGCCCTTATGATATATAGTCCTGAGTTTCATAAATAAAACATTAAATATTCAATAGTAATTATTAACATTGTTCATCTAAACATACGCTAGAATCTGATGCTGATTTATAATTAAGTGTCTTGTAGTTCACGAACTTGGCTTCCAATTGGTTAGGTGTAGATGATGAGCTGTCACTGTCAAACATCTCGAAGTCTTTCTTTAGTAGATCTACGACTTCAACAATAACCGGTCTAAAGTTTTTGTGGGCCGGTCCAACTGTTCTAGTTCCTATGGCTGCTGTTACTCTGAATTTTACTTGATCCATTTGTTCCTTAGTTAGAGATTGAAAAGGGCGTTTGTTTCCATGTTTTTCTGCGTTCTGCTTACTGGCGTCCTCCATTACTTAAGGTTCCACTGTGTATCCTGGATGCTGTTAATTTCGTTAGATGACGGTTATAGGTTTCCTTCCTCCCGTACGACGGCTTGCACATTTTGCACTTGTACCAGGTTCTTAATCTGACCATGTTCTGTGCTTGCATTCCATCGTATTTTTTTTATGCTGGAGTAAGTTCTTCCACATCTAATACATGGTTTGTTTAATCTATTTCTTGATTGTGTTTGTCTAGTGTTAACAATTATGACAACTTGTTCATATCTTCCGGTTGTGTTGTTCTAAGTATTCGGATCCAACTCTCTTCATTTCGGAGTCGACGGTTAGTGTGGCTGATGTTAGATAACAAACCTGTTACTTTGACGTCATAAACATTGTTACCAGGCGACGTGAAATGTCCTGCCACTGGTTTGTCTGGGTGTTTATGGATTATACTGTATAAGTGATTGCATATCACGTGTTTATAGTCGTAGACGTTTGTCCGACATACTGCGTGCCGCATTTCTTACATGATAGACTACATTCACACTTGGCATGTGATGTGTCCCTGTACTTTTTTTGTAGTGTAGCTTGTGAAGTGTTTTCCGTTTGCTCCATTTGTTTGCATATACGACAGTTCTTATAGCTTATATTAGTTAGGGGCCCTTTTAGTGCCCATAGCCGAGCCTAACTTCTGTAAATAGTATTCTTCATTAAATCTAAAACAGTTGTTAGTGAGTATAAGTGCTATCATCGGAAGGGTGATCCACGTACTGGGTTGCGTGTTTTGATCTCTTTCGTCTAATAATAACTTGGTGGCCCTGATTCCTTCAGAGTGCGGAATCAAAGTGTACACACTTTGTCAGCTGTACATAGTGTGCTACCTATGGGTAATTTCCCCAAATTAGTAATCCTATGTAGGAAATCGTTGCTATCTCTCAGGTAAGAATCTGTATTAACTGCTAATGCCTTGAGATGGAAATCTACAAATTCCGATATTTTTTCAGCACAGCTGCCTATTTGTGATACTATTAGGCCTGCCAGGATTTCCTGCTTTGTGTATCTTATAATAATAACAATAACAATAATTCTTTATTTATAGAAGGTAGCTCAATTAGTTACAAAACTTTTCTCCCTTGAGGCCTTCTCTACAATCTAAGGCAATACTATATACAGAGTAATAGCATAATAAATATATGAATATAAATTCAGATATAATTAAAAGTCAACATTGCAAAGATTTGAAATACAGTTCTAGCATAATTACAGCCAAATATGTTGCTGTAAAATGTGTAGTAAATTAATTGTACATGGATCCGGATACAATGCAATTATATTATCAATACTTAAAATATGAAATCAAGAAGCATGTTCATAATAATTAATAGACAAGATTGCAAAGTTTGTAAGCTATTCTAGTATAGGAACTTGATTACATGGAGGATATAGCATATGGTCATAGTATATATGGATCAAACTAGAAATCAGAGGTGAAGAAAGTGCTTAAAACATTTTGTCTTGACAGACTGCAGACTGTCAGAATTTTTAATTTGTAAGGGCAATCCATTCCATACATGAATACCAGACATTTGAAAGCTTTTCTTATATTGTTCTCTCATAGGTTTGGGTTGGATCAGTTCTCTATCTGTTGTAGAACGTAAAGTATAATTAGATGGAGATTGGACAAAAACATTCTTGAGGATTTATACATCAGTAGAGCTTTGTGATAATTCACCCTTTTATTAATTTCTAGCCACTGTACGTAGTTTTAAAACAAATTGGCTTAGATGGTGCATCTGATGGCTCATTGAGGATGATACATGCTGCTCTTTTTTGTAACTTTAGCACTCTATCTAAGTTTTGTTTGGAACATTTTCCCCATATAGTTATACAGTAATGCAGTAGTGGCAAAATATAGGCATTATAGTACAGTATTCTGGTATTCTGAGGCAATTACTTCCTTATTTGAATAAGCAATGCTAACTTGGCTCCTAACATTTTACAAAGGGCCGGTTTCCAAAACGGCCCCTTCTCTGATTCAAATTTCCTGTTGGTGGTGCATTGCCCATGCCGTTGTGGTCACAAATCTATAAAGTATAAAGATTTAGGTCACTTGGTTTGTTTTTTATGGCTCCTCAAAGTTGTACCTTTCAGAAGCTGTCTAAGTGTTGATAAAATGTGCATGTTATGTAAAATATTAATGAAAATCTAATCAAATGATGGTCACCGTAAAGAATACATTCATGGCATGATTGTGACAAAAAATCATGTTTCCATCGCGCCATTTGGCTGTTTTATGGAAGAAACAATCTCAAAAATGCCATTTTCGATGATAACATTTTAGACACAAAAACTGTGTTTTTTAGAGAATACACCCTTTTATGGGCGTTGGATGCAAACCAATTTTTATCCTATTAAACAGTACGTAATATGCTATTGATGAGAGGAAAAATCATCAAAATGTAAGTGGTGGAACATTTTCAAATGTTGGGTTGAATTAGCCTATGGTTGAATTGCCGATTTTCGACTTTCTTTAGATAATTAACAAAAAAACGAGAGTATTTGCTCGGTATGTTGAGAATATGTACACAGATATGAAAAAAAGTGAGAGAAACACTTTTTCATAAAAAAAATCCAAGATGGCTACTTCACAAGTCCCCGTGGTTGAAGACATTGGCTGACAAATAGACAGAACAACAAACAAAACGTGTTCCTTATGATTTTGGTTGGTTTTCGCATTTACGGGAGTGTTCATAGCTACGGGCGATTGTATAATACCTATATTTATAAGTTTGGTTAGTCACATGGTAACGGGGATCTTTCATATCGAGCCCCAAACATACTTTCGACATATGCACTCCGTTGCCGCATGGAAAACTATTTCAAGTTTTGTCGGAATTTCTTTACCTGTGGTTGTAATGGTCGAGGGTTTTCCAGCGTCCTGTAATACCCAAGGTAGTACAAGATACTGGAGATGTGCGCACACATTCCCATCGTTCTCTCTCCAACTGGGCACTGGCAGTAGTAGTCCTTTATTGGGGCCTCAACATCGGGTGAAACGGTGAACCGTATCCAAACGTTATATTTCGTTTGGCTTTTGTGTCGAGAATGTATT
This sequence comes from Mizuhopecten yessoensis, assembly GCF_002113885.1. Taxonomy (NCBI): domain Eukaryota; kingdom Metazoa; phylum Mollusca; class Bivalvia; order Pectinida; family Pectinidae; genus Mizuhopecten; species Mizuhopecten yessoensis. The sequence goes on along the minus strand of NW_018407143.1, from coordinate 190,015 downwards.
TGACATCGGAGAAGGTCTGGGGAGTGCTGGTAAAGCCACACCTCATAGTCTCCGTCATCACTTAAATGTTCGGCGATGTAACCAGGAGCCAGAGATATCTGATACGTTCCACACGTAATGGTTCTCAAGTAATCAAGATCGAGACGGGGAAACAGTACGGAAGATGCATCCATCTTGACAAACTCGGACCTTGCCCGTCTAGATAGATCCGGATCTGTCTTGACTCTCTGAGCTAAACCATTCGGTGTTGTCAAACGGTCCTTCATACGTTCAGCCATTAGCCTATCTTTGGCATCTCTCTCTGGAGATCTCTGGTAGATCGGTCCTCTAATACCATTCAGACAGGCTGTGACGGTTCGAAGCAAAGCCTCGATGACATTGATAAAGCTGTTAGACACCAATTGCGTTCGGAAGAACGTCCAGTGTTTCAGACGACCATGATAGGATTCCACAATCCACCTCGATTTGGTGATAGTTCTGTCAAGATTTGCTTGGACGTCAGAATGTTGACTTTGACCGGGTTTCAGGTATGACGGCATGCTAGCATTGAGGCCAGAGGCTTCGAGAACTGGTAGGACATCTCTAAAACCTCGGTCAACGACAACGTTGTCGTCTGGTTGTAGCCAAGTAACTAGCTTGTCCATGACTTTTTTTGTAATTGTAGCATCATTTTCGCTGCCAGTGAATGGTCCTACTGTGTCCAGAATGTAGCCATCTGGTAAGGCGATGCTCATGAATTTGAGATAGTTTCTCTTCTTCTGGCCACAGTAGGACATTCTCTGGAGCTTGTGGTCGGAGCTTTTCTGGATATAAATATAGGTGCCATCTAATATGGCAGTGGCTTTATCTCCAAAAAATGCTTCTGAAAAGACAGTATTGTGCCCGAGCAACTGTTCTCTTGTCAAGTGATCCGGACCTAGAAATTGTGGGACTATCGATGTGTCTAATGCCTGTACTATGGAGTGGAAAGTTTTGGACACACTTGACTTGGAAATTCCAAAAAGAGAAGAACACTGACTCCAGGAAATGTCGGTTTTCAGTTTTACCCAGAACAGTAATAGAGCATCGTGTGTAGTCTTGGTATATATACCAGATGAAAGATATGGGGAACAGTGCGAGTGGATTTCGAGGAACTGATCTTTGGACCAACCTGTCCAGGCCATGCATGCCGAGTCATCAAGAGAAGAAAAGCTTATTGTAAACGCAGACTGGTTCTGTGAAAGGACGTGCGACACCTCTAGGAGGTCATTAATGATTTCGGACGATTTTGATGGTAACTGAGATTCCAAGGAACCTCTACCATCAAGGACAACCTCTGTAGACGGATCTAAGTCGTTACCAATAAGGTGAATGGAGCAGACGCGGGATGAGGTGGGACACCACAGTTTGTGTGAATAGATCAGGTGATGTCTTGCACGTTTTGGTAAGACTGATGATTTTGTTCCATTTCTTGCAAAGGTAACAAGACAGAGACAGCATTTTTTGTGTGAAGATGATCCATTCAAAAGATCATGAAGGGTCAGCAACGGCAGGATATGGGACGGGGAGTCGTCTTCTTCCTCTATTTCCTGGTTCTGCTCGGGTTCAGGTTCAGGCTGATTTTTGTTCCGAAGATACTTCATGTAGCACTTCTGGCAAATAAGTGCTTGTTCCTTTGCTGACATCAATCCTTGTTGCACCAGCGTATCTAGGAGCCATTTATATTGTGGACTATTTACATTGCGTGCACTTCTGTTCTTATTGCCACTACGTTTCTTGAAGTATACTTGACACCCTTCTCCAACACATTTACCCTCCATCTTGAAACAATAACGATTGGTTTATGAAGCGTCGATAAAGTAACAAAATAGCAAGCCACCGATGATTGCTGTAAACAGCTAATACTTAGTAGTTTGGTACAATTATGCGAAAATGTGTGATAAATAACGAACAACTAATTACACAAAATAACAAGACAATATAATAAATCACATTCAATACCTCCAAGAAGCGCAGAATTGATTGATTACTTAGAACAAAATAAAGTATTTCATATGGATAATCTATCTATTCGATGTGGCGTGGTCGGCAGGCACAAAGAAAGTGAGACAAGTCAGGGTCCCAACCCTGACAGAGCCACAACGCTTTGGAGATGGGACAATAAAACAAGGAAAGTGAGACAAGAATAGCTAGCGTCGAGTCAATGATTCCGTAAACGTATAGACAAAGACAAGAAGATACGGATAAATGTACAAGGCCACACGATCAGAAAATTCAGAAGAGGACAACTTGAGATAGAACAGTATTCATGTATCAGGGTGTCCTCAGTGTAAATCTTTATATCGATACTGTTTATTTAGTCGTTACACATCATAAAACTGTCATGAAAATATCCGCTCTGATATTCAATATAAAAGTTTGTATATAATAAGCTATATAATAGGGTTTCAGACAAGGTTGTTACTCATTTCCCCTTTTCTTTCAATTTACAACCACATTCAGGCGGCGATATGAGAACGTTCCACCACATGGAATTAGCTGATTTTTGGTACACATATGAAACAAGTAAAGCTCTATCCGATTTTCTGATGGAAATTTGCATCCAAAACTATATAACGGGAGAAAATTGCAATTTTATGGCATTTTTCTTCATAATTGTGTCTCTGCAAGTGCATTTTCATCCGAGAATTTTTTTTTTTATGTTTTATGAATAAACACGATGTTTTGGAAATATTTATCAAAAGAAATTTATACTATGTTGCGAATTACAATTTCGAGATAACCTTCTTTTATTTACGAACTTATGTCTTTGATGCTGAAATTGACAACTTTATAAAAATACATTTTCACTGAAATTATGAAATCTGGGTGTCGGAAAGGTGTAAAATTATTCTTCGGAAAAGAAAAAAACAGTAGTTGAGCTAGATAAGAAATTATACGGGGGCAGGCTCCTATGGAGAATTAACATTACTGGAAACAGGCCCTTTGTCAATCTGAACATTCCATTATAGAGATTTGTCAACATGAATACCTAAAAGTTTATGGCTTGAGACATTTTCAATAGGGATATTATTTATTTTGAAGTTTAAGCAAGTGTTTTCATATTTTGCTGATTTCTGTATAGTAGAAACTAACATGACTTGATTAACTTAGGAAGTGTGTAAACAATAGGTGTGCGCGGGTTCTAAGGTGGGAGGTATTTAATCTCATCCTCTGTTAACAGTTCTGTATCTTTAATGAACTTGAGAAAGTTATTTATTTTTCTTCGCAATTTATGTGTTTAAATCTGTTTTGACCTTCTCTTCATGTTTGTTGTCTGTCCTCTATATGTCTCCGCACTTCTATCATGTAATCCACTTTGTTCTGGATGACTATAGTGCCACCTTTATCTGCTGGTTTTAATGCTGTCATCATTACTTAGAGACTTAAGAGCATCCTTTTCTTTATGAGAATGGTTGCATCTATGTGGTTTCTGGATTTTATAATCATGCACACTTTCTGTTACTACGTTAAGGAATGTATCTAAGAAAAATGCTTAATCCTTACCCTTTGGTTAAATAAATATGTCTGTATGAGTATATTATCTAATTGTGGAGCCCTTAGTGTCGGGTAGAAGATTAAACCTTTTGACAAAACATCTGATTCAGCTTTATTTAAAATCCTATCTGATATGATAACGATGCCACTGTAATCATTATCTATCAATCATTATAAATTTCCCCGTTACTAAAAAAAGCATGACTACTCGGCACATATGAAAATGCAACACAGCATTATACAGGTAAGTATAGACACTGTTCATAAATGAAATGGTGTTACAGGTGGTCTAATATGCAGACCTTGTTGCGTTACGTTGAATTGTGCCTTACATTAACCAAACTCGTGAGAATTTGGACCTCCCTTTCAAGCAGAAAGCTCTTGCCATATTCAATGTCTTGAGTGCCCATCGTCACGAAGCTGTGCTATCCAAACTAAAACCTGAGTTTTTTTATTGGCTTTTTTACATATTTTTTTTTAAACTTTCGCCTTTATGTAAAATTCACCATCAGATCGGAAGGCGAAAGGGGCAAAAGTTAAACTGCGATGAAATTTTCCCAGTATACAGTACTATTACTTGGCATAAAGATCCAGGTGAGCTATACAGGCCCTCTGGGCCTCTTGTTGATTTGTGGCTGAGAAAAATATGTAGTCATCTAGTGGGTAGTGTCCTCGTTTTTTTGCCCCCTCCCCCAGCTCTCAGCATGCACAGGATAATATTTATTCTAGAATTTAACTGAAAAGTAACTTGATATGCTGACAGATCAAGAAAAGTGCAATGGATTATACTGAAAACAGGTGAACCAGTTACTGCCATTTCCCTGAAAGGCTGCAGAGGATATATTTATTATAGACTTAAACTGAAAGTAAGTTAATTGCTGACAGATGAAGAATAATGCAATTGATGTTGTAGTGATATAAAATGCTTAGATGTTGGTTGTAGCCAATTTGAGCGTGGTACTGTATTTGATCTCGTGGAAATTACATTTTGACTGTAATTTGTTTCATTGGATATTCCTGTATAGAAACATCAGACATGCCGGGGAAGGAACTATTTCCAAATCAACAGGATCCTCGGGGATCTTTCCGATATGGCACCAATCGTCAGGTGGAGTTGACACTTCGTCATGAATTAGACGATGTTGCCAAGAAGTCTGTGACAGAGATTATCTACAACAAACAACAGAAAAGCAAGGAACCTCTAGATGAAGAGGAACATACAACTAAGTAAGTGTCGTTAATGCCACTCATAAGTTGATGTTTCAAGAATATAACATTATTGAAAAATGGTGTTTTTTCATTGTTCAGAGCAGTGCTGCAGAAAATGTCGTTATAACTGATACTGAAACATAGAATTGAAACTACATTTGTATGCCTGCTACTACAATTTTTCTTTTGACTTTCTTTGGAAATAAGGCTCATAGCTTTGGAATGGGTGAAAATATGTGCCCCCCAACAAGAAAATAGGGAAAAGAGAGAATAACTATGAATCTCAAAGTAGGTTCAATTTATGATTTGATTATATACATGTAATTATTATACCCCCCGCAACGAAGTGAGGGGGTATACTGGAATCAGCCTGTCCGTCCGCCTAACTGTCTAGAAAAAGTTTCAATGAAAGTATTCAGATATAATAACTATCACCCGATATTGTGCATCCAGGTATTATTTTTTTAGCTCACCGAGGGGCCAAGTGAGCTTATGCCATGGTGCAGCGTCCGTAGTCCGTCGTCCGCTGTCCGCCAACTTTTTCCTTTAAAACGCTACTAGTCCTTAACGGCTCAGGGTATTTTGACCAAATTTGGTCTGGAGCATCATTGGCCAAAGGGTTCTCAGTTTTGTTTAAACGGAAGGTATGGTCCTTCTGGGGGCAGCGGGGCGGGGCCAAATAGGGGGAAAATATGTAAATCTTTAAAAATCTTCTTCTTCTTAACCAATACAAGGATTTTAACCAAATTTGTCCTAGAGCATCTTTGGACAAAGGAGCCTCAAGTTGTATAAATGGAGGGTGTGGCCCCTCTGGAGGGGCTGGGCCCAATAGGGGAAATAGAGGAATTAGAGGATTTTTTTTTCTCCTACTTTACAAGTGAAGGGATTTAAACCAAATTAAGTCTGAAGCATGCTTAGGGACAAAAGAATCAATTTTGTATAAACTGAGGTGTGTGGACCTCTTCATTGGGGCAGATGGGTAGGGCCCATTAGGGGAAATAGAGGAAAACATTAAAGATCCTTTTCCTTCTGTACCGTTTAAGGGATTTTAACCAAACTTGTTCTAGAGGCAAAGGGAATTTATCATTTATAAATGGAAGATGTGAAGATATTATCGCAAAATATACACTTGTTAGCTCACCTGGTACTGCTGCGTCCGTCGTCCATCCTCTGTCCGTCTGTCGTCCGTCGTCTATCGTCCGTCCGTCAACTTTTTCTTTTGAACAACTTCTGTAGAAGAGCTGTAGGACCCAGGGTCACGATATTTGGCCAGTAGGTACCTGGGATGAAGTGCTATAAAATTTCCCCATTAAAATGACCTAGACCTACTTTCAAGGCCACAGGGGTCAAATATATTAAAAACATCAGCAAGAACCATTTGGACTAGAATCATGATACTTGGGTATGTTATGAAGATCAGCAGTGCGGATCATTTCTTTAATAACAGTAATGAGGTCAAAGGTCAACTTAAAGTGCTAGGCGGGGGTCAAATGTCAACATGGGTTAAACGTTTTAACAATCTTCTCAAGTTCCATTAAACCCAGGATCATGATATTTGGTCAGTAGGTACCTTGGATGGAGTGCTATAAACTATCCTCATTAAAATGACCTTAACCTAGTTTCAAGGTCACAGGGGTCAAATATGTTAAAATCTTCAAACAACAATATCCTAAAAACCATTTGGACTTGAGTCATGATACTTGAGTATGTTATGTAGACCAGCAGTGCAAATCACAGTAATGAGGTCAAATATCAACTTTAATGCTAGATGGTAGTCAAACGACAACATGGGTTATAAGCCTAAACAATCTTCTCCTCAAGTTCCATTAAGCCCAGGGTCATGATATTTGGTCAGTAGGTACCTTGGATGGAGTGCTATAACGTTCCTCATTAAAATGACCTTGACCTAGTTTCAAGGTCACAGGGGTCAAATATGTTAAAATCTTCAAACAACAATATCCTAAGACCCATTTGGACTTGAGTCATGATACTTGAGTATGTTATGTAGACCAGCAGTGCAAATCACAGTAATGAGGTCAAAGATCAACTTTAATGCTAGATGGTAGTCAAACGACAACATGGGTTATCAGCCTAAACAATCTTCTCCTCAAGTTCCATAATGCCCAGGGTCATGCTATTTAGCCAGTAGGTACCAGGAATGATACTTGGGTATGTTGTGTAGACCGGCTGTGAATCGTTTTCTTTATTACAGTAATGAGGTAAAATGTCAACTTTAAGGGCTAGCCGGAGTCAAAGGTCAACATGGGTTAAAAGCTTTAAATTTCAAATTTCAAATTTCAAACAACAATATCTTAAGAAGCGTTTAAGAGATGTTAAATGTCTTGTGTTCTAGTTACCAAATTTGGTCTGAAGTTACCTATATGTCAGTTTTATGTAACAAAAGAAACAGGTGAGCGATACAGGCCCTTTGGGCCTCTTGTTACTTATACAGCCCAAATGCATGGACTGTTTTAAAGTCATAATAGCATCACTACATTGGTGACTCGTTTCATTTCTAAAATTGGCATTATTTTTAGTTTTTAAACAATATTAAGTGATAGTGGTATACACTGCCAACAACATTACCCCAAATAGTGCCCCACACTGCATTCTAGTCTGTGTTGATGCCGAAATATACATACAATCAATTATGTGACCAGTTTTACAGTAAATATTTTTGTACCGATAACCAATCTGATAGTTAGCAGTATGATCTTTCATTGGAAAGCACTCAAAGACTGTGTAGCGTTGGATAATCGTCACCCTATTATAATCACTAATACCTGTCAGTGTCAAGCACCGGCTGTGGAAAGTCGGAATCAAACTTTATTTTGTCTGTTCGTAGATGTGTCTGCTGCATTTCTGTGAAACCCTCTTGGCTTGCCTCTTTTAAGGCCTTTAATATCCTTGTTTAGCTACTTTGCCATCTTCATCACGAAAGACCTCAGCTCGCTTCGCAAACTTCACCATGTTATTATTTTTCTCAGACAAACGCATGTGCAGTACTACTCGTACAAGACTAAATATTATGCAATACAAGCGGGACGTTGAATTAAAATGAGATTATTATATAAAGCAATTATTAAATATGTTGCCAGACACTTTTAATTAGTGCTAATAAGAGAAAGTGTAAATTTTGTGATATATTTTCTGAAAATGACACTCTTTATGATATTTTCTAACAGTGATTTTTACCATTATGGTCCCTTTAACAGCTATGGTCATTTAAGGATGTGCCAGGTTATGGTTGTGGAGGAGAACACCAACCCAGTGGTGGAGGGCTAGTGATAATAGATCAGGCACAGTGCCATTTTAACCACTTGTATTTGATACAATTTGTTTATGTCACATTGCAATCCATTTATTCATCTGTTTTTTACTTTATCTTGTATTTAATTGTGTCTTCTCTTTATTCCCTCTTTCATTTAAATTATTTGATGTTTACTCCACACAGACGACTCCAGCCAGAGTTTATTCCTAAGAAGGTGAAAGAGAAGAGAAAAACACAGCCTGTCTTCCATGATGATATTCCAGCTAAGGGGGCTAAGAAGGCAAGAGTGTTTTTTGTTAGCTCACCTGGCCCAAAGGGCCATGTGAGCTTATGCCGTACTGTGATGTCCGTAGTCCGGCGTCGGGCGTCCGTCTGTCCGTCTGTCGTCCGTCCTTCAACTTTTTCTTTTGAAAGACTTCTTCTGAAGAACTGGAGGACCTAGGGTCATGCTATTTGGCCAGTAGGTACCTGGGATGGAGTGCTATATAGTTTCGTCATTATAATCACCTTGACCTACTTTCAAGGTCACAGTGGTCAAATATGTTTGAAATGTCAAACAATAATATCCTAAGAACCATTTGGACTACAGTCATGATACTTCAGTATGTTATGAAGACCAGCAGTGCAAATCTTTTCTTTATTACAGTAATGATAAAGGTCAGCTTTAAGTGCTAGTCAGGGGTCAAATGTCAACATGGGTTAAAAGCTTTAACAATCTTCTTCTCAAGTTCCATTCTGCCCAGGGTCATGATATTTGGCCAGTAGGTACCTGGGATGGAGTGCTATAAACTTTCCTCATTAAAATGATCTTGACCTACTTTCAAGGTCACAGGGGTCAAAAATGTTAAAAACTTCAAACAACGATATCCTAAGAAGCATTAGGTTTAGAGTCATGATACTTGTGTGATATGTTATGTAGACCAGCTGTAATTTTTTTTATTACATTGGGCCTTTTGTTTTAAATTGCATTATGATTAAGACCTTGTATGACAGTAGTGAACCTTGTGAAGCTTGCCATTTGGATTTTTTTGTGTTATTATCTAACAAATGATACCTGTGCTTTTTATTTTGGCACAACATGGCCAATTGCTTGTCATTGAGAAATTATGATATCAGCTATAATTGATGATAATAATAAGATGTGGCATCTCATGGCAAAAGTTTGCATGCCAAAAAGAACAGCTTAATTTAAAAAAAACTAGATGATCTAGGTAAGTCACATTGGATCAAAGTCAGTGAAGTAGATGAGAAAGAACAGTCAAACTGTTATAGCATCGTCAGATTGAATACTGTCAGTAAATCATCGTGTTATCATCATGTTGCCTGCAGTAAAATTTTATTGCAGTTTAATCAATTTGAATTACTGAAAATAGCTTCAAGCATCAACACTATAAACTCTACCTGGATTATCGGCAAAAGAGTTCACTAAACAAGAGTATTATTATGCACAAAATAGATAAATTTTAGTGTAAAATAATTATCACACAAATATTACTCTTTGACATTCAATAAAACATTGCCGTTATTTATCGAAGTGCAATTCAATTCACAGGTTAATGTGACATATTTTTAGCTCAACTGGCCCCAAGGGCCTAAGTGAGTTTATGCTGTGGTGCAGTGTCCATCAGGTATCAACTTTTTACTTTAAACAACTTCTTATGAATAACCAAGAGGCCAATGATGATGATGTTTTGTTAGTAACATGCTGGGATGAACGGCTACCAAGTTTGTTCAAACCAATGACCTTTGCCCATTTTCAAGGTCACAGGAGACAAATATGTTTAAAAATTTTCAATGACTTCTGAATAACCAAAAGGCCCAGGATGATGATATTTTCTTAGTAACATGCTGGGAGGAAGGGCTACCAAGTTCATTCAAATCAATGACCTTGACAGGTCATTCAAGGTCACAGGGGTCTGTTATCATAGAAAACTTTCAAACAACTTTTTCTGAATAACCAAGAAGCACAGGGTGGTGGTTCTTGGCCAGTATTATGCTGGAATGAAGGGATACCAAGTTTGTTCAAATGACCGACCAAAAATATTCAAGGTCACAGGGGTCAAAAATCTTTAGAGGACTTCTTCAGAATACCCGAAAAAACAAGGAATGTTGATATTTTGCCAGTAACATGCTGGGATGAAGTATGAGATTAATACCATTTATCTAAGGCTAATTGTCACCTCTGGATGTTGGACTTCAGAAAATTAAGTTTGATTGTTAAAGTTTATTCGATTGTACAGTGTTCAAGACACCTGTGCTAAATTTACTAATAATAAGATTGAAAACATCCGGACCGAGGGAAACATTCAAGTCATCCGCTGTTAATTTGCTGATTAGATGTAATAAACATAGGGTTGTAAATTATGGTTGAATATTTAGCATAAATTTTGAAAATGTTGGAAAACTGATTTACTAACACTGAAGCAGTCTTTGTTAATATTTTTTTCCAACATTTTTCCTACCTCATTTTAAATTTTACCATATCACACACCGGTGTTTTTTATTTCTTTAGTAAAATTTTGTCTATACTCTTAGACTTTAAATTGTTTTCAATAACATCTAGAACTAGGCCAAAAAAGGGTCTCTAATGAAGAAATAACTTACACACTAATCTTTCAGTAGATACTTGCAATATCAGTCAGCAGTATATATGTTTAAAATATTCATGCTATCCGATAAAATTCATTAGTCATTCTTTATTTTTATAGGACCCTAAATTCCAGCTGGTGCCTAATGTTCCCCCTTACAATCCCCTGGATAAGGGCAACAATGCCCACGTCCCTGGGGACAAGACCAGGAAATATCCCTACATCAAGGAATCCACGGTTACTACTAAAGGTCAGTACCTCTCATACTGTGAAACTTATCTTATCCAATCTGTCAGTATTCTGACTCTCTGTCTATTAAACATTATGCACTAATATTTTTAACTCACTTGGCCAGGCGTTCATCTGTCTGTCGTCCGGCCAGCATCAACTTTTTAGCTCACCAGTTGAGCTTATGGTATGGTATGTTGTCCGTCGTCCGTCAACTTTTTCTTCAAATAACTTCTTCTTAGGAACTGGAGGACCTAGGGCCATGCTATTTGGCTAGTAAGTACCTATGACAGAGTGCTATAAAATTCTTAAAATAGTTGACCTTGACCTACTTTCAAGGTCACAAGGGTGAAATGTGTTTAAAACCTTTAAACAATCAGGAGGCCCAGAGTAATAAAACTTGGCCAGAAGGTACCTGGCATGAAATGATTTAAAGTCTCCTCAAATAAATTACCTTGACCTACTTTAAAGATCACAAGGGTCAAACGTGTTTTAAACCTTTAAACCAAGAGGCCCAGAGTAATGATATATGACCAGTAGGTACCTTGGACAGAGTGATATACAATTTCCTCAAATAAATGACCTTGACCTACTTTCGAGTTCACAGGGGTCAATTATGTAACCTTCAAACAACTTCTTCTGATAAACCAGGAGGCCCAAAGTAATAATACTTGGCCAGTAGGTACCTGGCATGAAGTGCTATAAAGTTTTCCCAAATAAATGACCTGACCTACTGTAAAAACCTTCGTAATTTGCGCAGGTACTTTTAAGGGCTGAAAATCCTGAAAAATATTCTGCTTATCTATTTTGTGCATCTATTTTTTCCCTCAAATTGACCTCCGACTTGAAACTTGGACAAAAATATCTACTTTCTCATATAGTTTATTAATTCAATGTGGTATTTGTTTATGAATTAAATTGCTTAAGACTTTATGCAGATGCATATCAATGTTTGTTTTCTTTGAAGTATGCTGTAACATCAGACTGAACACGTGTGCATATGGGCACACACCAACCCAACTTACATAAATATTCATCGTCTTACACAAACCTTCACAAGTAATTATATATAATGTGTAGTGAAGTAATCATAGATTCCTACCTCAAGTTGAAAATTATGATTAGACACCTATTATTACCGTAATTAGTCCCCCACCGGTTCTTGGGGGGACTATAGGTTTGCACTCTGTCTGTCTGTCTGTCCTACCGTCCGTCCTTCCATCCGAGAAGGAACATATATTCTTTACTATTTCACCTGGATTAACCAGATTTGGTGTACAAGGATATCTTGGGATGGCGAAGTGCAGAGTGCAGGAAGCAGGTCACTATGACCTCACTGTGACCTATGCTTTGACCTTTGACCTTAACTTTTGAAAAAGTTTGCCCGGGGCATATCTTCATTACTTTTTCACCTGGAGTAGTACAAGGACATCTTGGGATGACGGAGTGCAGAGTGCAAGAGTTAAGTAACTGTAACATCATCACCGGTGGGGGACTATGGATTGCCTTGTTATGATCACAGTGAGAAGGGTCCATCAGTGGCTTGGGATATCTCACTGTAACACAGCACAGTTCCCGTCAGTTCCCGTCACAATCAATGTGTGGGTCACTAACGTTGTGCTTTGTATAGCAAACTTACAACTGCAGATAAGCCTGAAATTTGACCACTTGAATATGACTACCGTAAATTTGCGCGTATAGTGCACACTTTTTTGGGTAAATATTGTCTTGTCAAAAAGGGGGTGCGCACTATACGCAGGAACAAGTCATTCTTGGGTTATCGTTCTAAAGTTTCTGGTCTGCCATATTGGATTACTTCCCTTCAAATGGTTTTATTTTGAGTCGTCGGTCATATATGATAAGATTGAAGATTAAAATAACAACAAAGAATGTATTTTTTTGGAATACAATTTTTTACCTTTTCTTAAATGATTAAAATCGGTAATCTGTAGTCATGACTGCTGATTTGGCGACAAACACTAGCTGGTCACGTAACATTTTTACAGGTAAGTTGACCGAAGGGCATACCGTCTGATCCCGGACAATAGGCTAGGTAGGCTATGTAGGATCGCCATGCTTCAGCGAAAATTATTGACACTTCTAACCACAGTTAATACAAATTACAATGCAGTAATTAGCTAACACTCTATCAGTGTTTACCGATTAACAATAGTTCTACTGCAAATTAATTGAAATTACTTGTAGTCGCGATCGAGGGACCGTGTTGTTTTCACCCCTCAACATGTGCCGTGGCGTGAAGCCCCACTGCACTGTTAGAACTACAGACTGATTTGACCGTAAAGGGATTATAAAAAATATGTTAATACTAGAAGTGTGGACATTCAACACATCCCCCTTCAAATCTACTCGAAGGAAATAAATAAAAGCAGAATACACTATTTTTATGATGCTTTATAATATTGGAATAATTCACGAGGTTATCGATCACGTCAACATGAAAGTGAGCCTGGGAAAAAAATGCACACTAGGCCTAGAGATTTGGTAAAAAAACCCAACAGAACTAACATGGAACGGAGCCTATAATTGAAACACTACATTTTCGTAATTATGAGAAAACAGCTGAGATGTCGAATCATAAGTTGATCGGCGATTCTCTGGCATTAGAATTAGCTACACTTTCTTCGTTTGATTTCTGCAGGATTCGTCCACCAAGCGGTATGGAGGGAGACCTTCATGGGCTTGTTGACTCCAATCAATCAATCGTTAATTAATCGGCGTTATAAACACCAAGCTACCTTTGATGCTACTTTTCCAGTTTGATACTGTTTATTTTTAGGATTTTTTTCCAAACGTACCTGCGCACTATACCCGAGTGCGCACTATACCCACAAATTTACGGTAGTCTTTTTGTCAGAATTTAAAAAACTCTCCAAAATATTATATCCATTACAGTAGAGTCTATTGTAAGCAGAGAATAGATTCATAGGCCCAATTCATTAACACTGGAAAAGAACTATAAAGCTAACCATGCTTTGATAGCTTTAGCAACCCTCAAACAGCAAGCAGCCAAGCTGACTGGATGAGGTCAAAGGTCACCACCATGGTTTACCTGTTTTTCTGCGAAACCTTATCTCCCTTAGTAGAACATAGTCTAACCCCTTCACCCAGATTTGAATGAAGTCAATCTTTTTGTAGGGTTGAACCATATTTGTGAGTCGCAAAACCTTTTCTCCCTCAGAATATTTAAATTTGCGCATGTTTCGGAGAATAGCGCGCAATATTTTGTCCTATTGGTACGTAAGGATCATATTAGGGCGAGCAATTCATGCGATTTGGTATTGACCAATGAGGTTGGAGCATGTGTGTGGGGTAGGACACGAGTGGTTTTTATTGTGTCATTCTAGCTTCGGACGTAGACGGAACGTACAAGTTTAAAATCTAAATTGAATTTAAATTTATTTCATATGGAATGTTATGTACATGAATACATTGAGAATATATGGGAATCGTATTTATGTTGGATGTATAGAAACCCCAGCAAAAAAACCCCCAAAATTACCTGAAGCATAGACAGGCTGGTACACCTGCTTCCGAAAGGAGCTCAGGTTGGGTGTTGGGCTTGGTTTTTGTTGATAAATATGATTCACAATAAGAGGGAGAGATTGTGGGTTGTGGAGTGAATTTGTCAAAATTGTATGGAAACGTCTTTATCGCATCAAATGCAATTATAATAAATGCCTGTTCTGTCGTTCCTTCGGCCGAGTAGCTACCTGTATATATCATGGTTGTTGTTAGTTTAATACGAAATGGAGTATATAGAGGACTTGACTGACCCAATCGGTCAGATTTAGATTTTGTGCCGGTTTTACATGTGTGTCAAGTTGAGACTTTTGGCTGACAGGACCTAGGGCTTCCCCACCGTAGTTGGAGATAATGATACACATTACATTTGTTAATATCCATGAATGGCTTAATTATAGCTTATGACCCTTATGACCGGCAAAAGATGGAGTGTGATGTTTTTTTAATCAAACAACACAAGATGTTTTATCAGTACAGTACTATTGAAACATGATGTGGTGTGTTCATGACAGGAATTGAAAGACAGGTTTGTTACGAACTTGATACACATTTATTAATTCATTTTAAAAATGCTGTGTTAATAAAAGGCCTATAACTTTGCTTCCAAAATGTTAGCCGCTGAGAATGTAATTTATATGCATCTACCGTTAGAGGATGGTGTTTGCCAACTTCGTTTATTTTGATTAGTTTAATAACTTTACGTTAAATGCCTTATCAATTTAAATAGCCACACAAATATCTATTTGCATCTTTTATTAATTATTAATTCAGAATGAATAGTTAAATGTTCATCTGTCTGGAAGTTCTGTGTGCAAACAGATCCGGAGAAAATCCTGTCTCTTCGAGATGGCGGACCATTCAATTCGACAAAATTTCTTAAAATAAGATCTTGAAAACATCTATAGCTATGAAATTTGCGCACCCCCAACTTCAAACTTAATTTTAACACAAAAAAAATTATCCAAATTACACGAGTTTTTACGGTGCTTTAAAGATCACAAGGGTCTAATTTCAAACCTTTAACATTTTTTTGGCGATAACCAAGAGGCCAAGAGCAATGATATTTGGCCATAAGGTACCTTGGACAGAGTGCTATAAAGTTTCCCCCAAAACATTAACTTGACCTATTTCATGGTCACAGGGGTCAAATATGTAAATATCTTTAAACAACTTCTTCCACCAATTTACCAGTAGCATGCTGAATAGAGTAGTATAAAGTTTAATTTAGTCTTGAACATTCATAAGCAATACAGACTCAATATATGGAAATATTTGCCAAAGTTTTTTTATTGAGAATATTTTCCCATGATTGCTCAAATATCCAGGTGAGTGATACAGGCCATCTGGGCCATAAAAGGATGTCTGTTAAGGCACTATTTCTCATCCCGACACAATTTCTCACCCAGGTGAGAAATCGTGTTTAGAGAAGGCATATTACCCGTTGTCATGAGTATCACCACTGATCTTGATTTTGAGTATCTTATAATACAATGTATCTGGTCCAGGCTATGTGTCAGACTGGGTACACCCAGCTTCAGTATCTTATAATGCAATGTATCTGGTCCAAGCTATATGTGGGACTGGGTACACCCACTTTCAGTATCTTATTATACAATGTATCTGGTCCAGGCTATGTGTCAGCCTGGGTACAACAGCCTTCAGTTTCTTATAATGTAATGTATCTGGTCCAGGCTATGTGTCAGAATGAGTACACTGGCCTTCAGTATCTTATAATGCAATGTATCTGGTCCAAGCTATATGTGGGACTGGGTACACTGGCCTTCAGTATCTTATAATACAATGTAACTGGTCCAGGCTATGTGTCAGACTGGGTACACCCACCTTCAGTATCTTATAATACAATGCATCTGGTCCAGGCTATGTTTCAGTCTGGGTACACTGGCCCTTAGGATCTTATAATACAATGTATCTTGTCAAGGCTATGTGTCAGACTGGTTACTCCCACCTTCAGTATCTTATAATGCAAAGTATCTGGTCCAAGCTATATGATGGACTGGGTACACCCACCTTCAGTATCTGATAATGCAATGTATCTGGTCCCGGCTATGTGTCAGACTGAGTACCCCCACCTTCAGTATCTTATAATGCAATGTATCTGGGCCAAGCTATATGTGGGACTGGGTACACCCACTTTCAGTATCTTATTATACAATGTATCTGGTCCAAGCTATATGTTGGACTGGGTACACCCACCTTCAGTATGTTATAATGCAATGTATCTGTTCCAAGCTATATGTGGGACTGGGTACAACAGCCTACAGTTTCTTATAATGCAATGTATCTGGGCCAAGCTATATGTGGGACTGGGTACACCCACTTTCAGTATCTTATTATACAATGTATCTGGTCCAGGCTCTGTGTCAGACTGAGTACACTGGCCTTCAGTATCTTATAATACAATGTATCTGGTACTGGCAATGTTTAAGACTGAGTACACTGGCCTTCAGTATCTTATAATACAATGTATCTGGTACTGGCAAGGTTTAAGACTGAGTACACTGGCCTTCAGTATCTTATAATACAATGTATCTGGTCCAGGCTATGTTTCAGACTGGGTACACTGGCCCTTAGTATCTTATAATACAATGTATCTGGTCCAGGCTATGTGTCAGACTGGGTACACTGGCCTTCAGTATCTTATAATACAATGTATCTGGTCCAAGCTTTATGTGGGACTGGGTACACTGGCCTTCAGTATCTTATAATACAATGTATCAGGTCCAGGCTATGTGTCAGACTGGGTACACTGGCCTTCAGTATCTTATAATACAATGTATCTGGTCCAGGCTATAGCTATGTGTCTGACCAGGTACACCTACCTTCAGTATCTTATAATGCAATGTATCTGGTCCAAGCTATATGTTGGACTGGGTACACCCACCTTCAGTATCTTACAATACAATGTATCTGGTCCAGGCTATGTGTCAGACTGGGTACACCCACCTTCAGTATCTTATAATACAATGTATCTGGTCCAGGCTATAGCTATGTGTCGGACCAGGTACACCTACCTTAAGTATCTTATAATGCAATGTATCTGGTCCAAGCTATATGTTGGACTGGGTACACTGGCCTTCAATATCTTATTATACAATGTATCTGGTCCAGGCTATGTGTCAGACTGAGTACACCTGCCTTCAGTATCTTATTATATAATGTGTTTGGTCCAGGCTCTGTGTCAGACTGGGTACACCTGCCTTCAGAATCTTATAATACAATGTATCTGGTCCAGGCTATGTGTCAGACTGAGTACACTGGCCTTCAGTATCTTATTATACAATGTATCTGGTCCAGGCTATGGGTCAGACTGGGTAAACCCACCTTCAGTATCTTATAATACAATGTATCTGGTCCAAGCTATGTGTCAGACTGAGTACACTGGCCTTCAGTATCTTATAATACAATTTATCTGGTCCAGGCTATGTGTCAGACTGATTACACCCACCTTCAGTATCTTATAATACAATGTATCTTGTCAAGGCTATGTGTCAGACTGGATACACCCACCTTCAGTATCTTATAATACAATGTATCTTGTCAAGGCTATGTGTCAGACTGGATACACCCACCTTCAGTATCTTATAATACAATGTATCTTGTCAAGGCTATGTGTCAGACTGGATACACCCACCTTCAGTATCTTATAATACAATGTATCTTGTCAAGGCTATGTGTCAGACTGGATACACCCACCTTCAGTATCTTATAATACAATGTATCTGTCCAGGCTGTGTTTCAGACTGGGTACACCGGCTTTCAGTATCTTATAATACAATGTATCTGGTCAAGGCTATGTGTCAGACTGGGTACAACAGCCTTCAGTTTCTTATAGTGTAATGTATCTGGTTCAGGCTTTGTGTCAGACTGGGAACACCGGCCTTCAGTATCTTATTATACAATGTATCTGGTCCAGGCTATGGGTCAGACTGAGTACACTGGCCTTCAGTATCTTACAATACAATGTATCTGGTCCAGGCTATGGGTCAGACTGTGTAAACCCACCTTCAGTATCTTATAATACAATGTATCCGGTCCAGGCTTGTGTCAGACCGAGTACACTTGCCTTCAGTTTCTTATAATGCAATGTATCTGGTCCAGGCTATGGATCAGACTGGGTACACCCACCTTCAGTATCTTACAATGCAATGTATCTGGTCCAGGCTATGGATCAGACTGGGTACACCCACCTTCAGTATCTTATAATGCAATGTATCTGGTCCAGGCTATGGATCAGACTGGGTACACCCACCTTCAGTATCTTATAATACAATGTATCTTGTCAAGGCTATGTGTCAGACTGGATACACCCACCTTCAGTATCTTATAATACAATGTATCTGTCCAGGCTGTGTTTCAGACTGGGTACACCGGCTTTCAGTATCTTATAATACAATGTATCTGGTACTGGCAATGTTTAAGACTGAGTACACTGGCCTTCAGTATCTTATTATACAATGTATCTGGTCCAGGCTATGTGTCACTTAAGTATCTTATAATGCAATGTATCTGGTCCAGGCTATGTGTCAGACTGAGTACACTGGCCTTCAATATCTTAAAATACAATGTATCTGGTACTGGCAATGTTTTAGACTGAGTACACTGGCCTTCAGTATCTTACAATACAATGTATCTGGTCCAGGCTATGTGTCAGACTGAGTACACCGACCTTCAGTATCTTATAATACAATGTATCTGGTCCAGGCTCTGTGTCAGACTGAGTACACTGGCCTTCAATATCTTAAAATACAATGTATCTGGTACTGGCAATGTTTTAGCCTGAGTACACTGGCCTTCAGTATCTTACAATACAATGTATCTGGTCCAGGCTATGTGTCAGACTGGGTACAACAGCCTTCAGTTTCTTATAGTGTAATGTATCTGGTTCAGGCTTTGTGTCAGACTGGGAAAACCGGCCTTCAGTATCTTATTATACAATGTATCTGGTCCAAGACTGGGTACACCTGCCTTCAGAATCTTATAATACAATGTAACTTACAATACAATGTATCTGGTCCAAGACTGGGTACACCTGCCTTCAGAATCTTATAATACAATGTATCTGGCCCAGGCTATGTGTCGGACTTGGTACACTGGTCTTCTGTGTCTTATAACACAATGTATCTGGTCGAGGCTATGTGTCGAACTTGGTACAGTGGTCTTTAGTGTCTTATAATACAATGTATCTGGACCAGGCTATGTGTCAGACTTGGTACACCAGCTTTCGGTATCTTATTATACAATGTATCTGGTCCAAGACTGGGTACACCTGCCTTCAGAATCTTATAATACAATGTAACTGGTCCAGGCTACTGTCAGACTGAGTACACCCACCTTCAGCATCTTATAATACATAGTATCTGGTCTAGGCTATGTGTGAGACTGGGTACAACAGCCTACAGTGTCTTATAATACAATGTATTTGGTCCAGGCTACGTGTCAGACTGGGTACACCGGCTTTCAGTATCTTATAATAGATAGTATCTGGTCTAGGCTATGTGTCAGACTGGATACACCCACCTTCAGTATCTTACAATACAATGTATCTGGTCCAAGACTGGGTACACCTGCCTTCAGAATCTTATAATACAATGTAACTTACAATACAATGTATCTGGTCCAGACTATGTGTCAGACTGGGTACCCTGGCCTTCAGTATCTTATTATACACTGTATCTGGTCCAGGCTATGCGTCAGACTGGGTACAACAGGTCCAGGCTATAGCTATGTGTCTGACCAGGTACACCTACCTTCAGTATCTTATAATCCAATGCATCTGGTGCAGGCTATATGTCCGGCTGGGTACAACAGCCTTCAATATCTTATAATACAATGTAACTTACAATACAATGTATCTGGTCCCGGCTATGTGTCAGACTGGGTTTATAAGACAATGTATGTGGTCCAGGCTATGTGTCAATCTTATTATATAATGTGTTTGGTCAAGGCTATGTATCAGACTGGGTACACCGGCTTTCAGTATCTTATCATACAATGTATCTGGTCCAAGCTATGTGTCAGACTGGGTATAACAGCCTTCAGTTTCTTAGGTACACTGGCCTTCAGTATGTTATAATACAATGTATCTGGTTCAGGCTTTGTTTCAGACTGGGAAAACCGGCCTTCAGGATCTTATTATACAATGTATTTGGTCCAGGCTATGTGTCAGCCTGAGTACAACGGCCTTTATTATCTTATAATACAATGTATTCAATATCTTATTATACAATGTATCTGGTCAAGGCTATGTGTCAGGTATCTGGTCCAGGCTATGTGGCAGACTGGGTACACCAGCTTTCCGTATCTTATTATACAATGTATCTGGTCAAGGCTATGTTTCAGACTGGGTACACTGGCCCTTAGTATCTTATAATACAATGCATCTGGTCCAGGCTATAGCTATGTGTCTGACCAGGTACACCTACCTTAAGTATCTTATAATACAATGCATCTGGTCCAGGCTATAGCTATGTGTTGGACCAGGTACACCTACCTTCAGTATCTTATAATAAAATGTATCTGGCCCAGGCTATGTGTCGGACTTGGTACACTGGTCTTCTGTGTCTTATAACACAATGTATCTGGTCCAGGCGATGTGTCGAACTTGGTACACTGGTCTTCTGTGTCTTATAACACAATGTATCTGGTCCAGGTTATGTGTCGAACTTAGTACAGTGGTCTTCAGTGTCTTATAATACAATGTATCTAGTCCAGGCTATGTGTCAGACTTGGTACACTGGTCTTCAGTGTCTTATAATACAATGTATTCAATATCTTATTATACAATGTATCTGGTCAAGGCTATGTTTCAGACTGGGTACAACAGCCTCCAGTATCTTATAATACAATGCATCTGGTCCAGGCTATAGCTATGTGTTGGACCAGGTACACCTACCTTAAGTATCTTATAATGCAATGTATCTGGTACAAGCTATATGTTGGACTGGGTACACCCACCTTCAGTATCTTATAGTACAATGTATCTGGTCCAGGCCATGTGTCAGCCTGAGTACAACGGCCTTTAGTATCTTATAATACAATGTAACTGGTCCAGGCTATGTGTCCGACTGAGTATACCGGCCTTTAGTATCTTATAATACAATGAATCTGGTCCAGGCTATGAGTCAGACTGGGTACAACAGTCTACAGTTTCTTATTATACAATGTATCTGGTCCAGACTATGTGTCCGACTGGGTACACTGGCCTTCCGTATCTTATTATACAATGTATTTGGTCCAGGCTACGTGTCAGACTGGGTACACCCACCTTCAGTATCTTACAATACAATGTCTCTGGTCCAGGCTATGTGTGAGACTGAGTACACTGGCCTTCAGTGTCTTATAACACCATGTATCTGGTCCAGGCTATGAGTCAGACTGAGTACATCCACCTTCAGGATCTTATAATACAATGTATAGTATCTTATAATACAATATATCTAGTCCAGGCTATGTGTCAGAGTGGGTACACCCACCTTCAGTATCTTACAATACAATTTATCTGGTCCAGGCTATGTGTTGGACTGGGGACACCGGAACATCTTTAATCCAGACTGATGATCCATATGTGTCAGACTGAGTACATTATATAATAAGATACTGAAGGCCTGTGTACCCAGTCTGACACATCTTTGATAACTCCCACTGACTGTATAATACAGCTGCTTTGATAACTCCCACTGACTGTATAATACAGCTGCTTTGATATAACTCCCACGGACTGTATAATACAGCTGCTTTGATATAACTCCCACGGACTGTATTATACAGTCCGTGGGAGTTATATCAAAGCAGCTGTATTATACAGTCAGTGGGAGTTATCAAAGCAGCTGTATTATACAGTCCGTGGGAGTTATCAAAGCAGCTGTATTATACAGTCAGTGGGAGTTATCAAAGCAGCTGTATTATACAGTCAGTGGGAGTTATCAAAGATGTGTCAGACTGGGTACATCCACCTTCAGTTTCTTATAATACAATGTATCTGGGCCAGGCTATGTGTCAGACTTGGTACACTGGTCTTCAGTTTCTTATAACACAATGTATCTGGTCGAGGCTATGTGTCGAACTTGGTACACTGGCCTTCAGTGTCTTATAACACCATGTATCTGGTCCAGGCTATTGTCAGACTGGGTACACTGGCCTTCCGTATCTTATTATACAATGTATTTGGTCCAGGCTATGTGTCGGACTGGGTACAACAGCCTTTAGTATCTTATAATACAATGTGTCTGGTCCAGGCTATAGCTATGTGTTGGACCAGGTACACCTACCTTCAGTATCTTATAATGTAATGTATCTGGTTCAGGCTGTGTGTCAGACTGGGAACACCGGCCTTCAGTATCTTATAATACTTCAGTATCTTATAATACTTCAGTATCTTATAATACTTCAGTATCTTATAATACAATATATCTAGTCCAGGCTATGTGTCAGACTTGGTACACTGGTCTTCTGTGTCTTATAACACAATGTATCTGGTCGAGGCTATGTGTCCGACTGAGTAAACCGGCCTTTAGTATCTTATAATACAATATATCTAGTCCAGGCTATGTGTTGGCAATGTATCTGGTCCAGGCGATGTGTCGAACTTGGTACAGTTGTCTTCAGTGTCTTATAATACAATGTATCTGTTCCAGGCTATGTGTCAGACTTGGTACACTGGTCTTCAGTGTCTTATAACACAATGTATCTGGTCCAGGCTATGTGTCCGACTGAGTACACCGGCCTTTAGTATCTTATAATACAATGTATCTGGTCCAGGCTATGTGTCAGACTGAGTACACCGGCCTTTAGTATCTTATAATACAATGTATCTAGTCCAGGCTATGTGTTGGACTGGGTACACCGGAACATCTTTAATCCAGACTGATGATCCATAGACTGTTCTTACACTTATTAAATAATCTGGAAAATTATTATTACAAATACATCTATTGATAACCAAATTAAGTATATCACCTAGTTATGATGTTTTTTTTGTATGAATTCACAGCAGACATGATGATTAGCTCACCTGGCCCGAAGGCCAGTAACATGCTGGGATGAAGGGGCTACCAAGTTTGTTCAAATAAATGACCTTCATACATTTTCAAGGTCACGGGGTCAAATATATTAAAATCTTTAAACAACTTGTTCTGAATAACCAAGAGGCCTAGGGTGATGATATTTGGCCAGTAACATGCTGGGATGAAGGGCTACCAAGTTTGTTCAAATAAATGACCTTGACCTATATTCAAGGTCACAGGGGTCAAATAAGTTGAAATCTTTTAACAACTTCTTCTGAATAACCAAGAGGCCTAGGGTGATGATAGTTGGCCAGTAACATGCTAGGATGAAGGGCTAACAAGTTTGTTTAAATAAATGACCTTCATCCATATTCAAGATCACAGTGGTCAATATATGTTTAAATCTTTAAATGGTTTGTTCTGTATAACCAAACAGTCCAGGGTAATGATATTTTGCTAGAAGCATGCTGGGTTGGAAGACTATAAATTCTGTTCAACCTAATATCCTTGTTCGTCATTCAAGGTCATGGGTATCATTTTTAAATATTTTAATAGGTTCTTATTAATCAAACACTGATATTCTGCCTGTAGTTGTATTTTAGTCCACTTTTAAGATAACAATTGTGAAATAAATACCAGTTGAGCGATTCAGGCCCATTGGGCCTCCTGTATAGTTTTAAAACGCGTTACTCTGACGTAATTATTGATGATAATGTTTTCTCCCCATTAGACAGAAATATCCACACTTCCCATCAGGGAGAGATATTTCTGTCTTACCTTAGGATATAGACTGGGGGATTACCTTGTCATAACAATAGTACAACATCATGTCAACAATGCAATGATGTCACATCTAAAAAAGCAGATCACAGAAGATAACTCTGGTTTGCTGGATATTATGAAATCAACATTTGCATTTCATCAAATTATATCTGGGTAAGATTAGTCTAGTCACCCTATGATAAACCTCAAACTAATTGCAACATAACTTATTTCTGGTTTTTCATACAGGTTGGTTTATACTGTGTAACAGAAAAAAAATCTACAAAAGTCGAATATTGGGAAAATGTTTTTTTTTAGCCCGAAATAGGATCAAGAAAATAAGAATAAATGCTTACTGGACCAACATTGAAGTGTAAATATCAACCTCTTGTGAATCACTGAATAGGAGGAATTAACTGTATTGAAAGACCAATCAGTGTACAATACAGATTAGCCAAAAAAAAAATTAGGAACCATCACATTGAAAAAAGATCACACCATGAATATTGCTAAAAGCATTCAAATGTCGAACATATTAGCTTTTGTTGCATTTCTGAGACAGAATATTAAGTTCATCAATATCAATATCGATACTAGCATTGTAGAAATGCATTGAAAACTGATTTGTGTATTAAAGTTTCATAAATGAGAAGTTTTTCTTTCACATATTAGAATTTATGAATGTTCAAAATTGGCCTGCGGGGCTGACTGGGAGCTGTTTTAAAGTCCAAATCGAACAATATTTCAATTCATGCATGTAAGATTTTAACAATATTTTCAGCAAAATACTGAAAAGTGCTCTAAATCACTTTCTATGCAAGTTACTCTTAGCAATAATGCCATCTCTGTTAAGATATCTCCAAATAATGAATGAAGTCAGGTTGATGAATACCTCACCTCGTGCAAATTTGACTAAACCGTTAAAAATGGCTAAGTCCATGATTTTAGACAACAGAAATGTGAATATTTTTTGTGTGTTTTATCTGATTGCTAAATCTTTTGGCAGGAATTATCACCATAAAATGGTACTCTTGATTAAGGGGAAGTAAGGTTAAATTTGTATCTTATTATTTTAACAGATCATTTTTTTCTTTCACACAATAGAACAGAATGGGGTTATAACTAATTTTCAATAAAATGATGAATTTGTATGAATGTTTAACTTCAAATTTATCTCACAAAAACATTCGTTTTATTATTGCTTTGCTTGCAAAATCATTTGTAAATCGGACAAAACTGGTGCACAAAATATAGATTTTCGTTGTTCAGAATCATGGACTTAGCCATTTTTTCAGTGTTGAGGCAAAATTGCATGAGATGAAGTTTTCACCATCAGAGCTTGGACACATTTGTACACTTATCTTACCAAAACAAACATTTCCAATAAGTTCTGCACACATACAAATGGATATAAAATGCTTGTAAGAATTTGCTTGTCCTTTTTCAAATTACATGTTACAGAAATAGGTAAATTGTTTATTTTGGACATAAGTTAACACCAAATCGGCACATTTGGTCAAATTAGATGGTTGATATTTTTTTTGTATGTGAATGTACCATTTTTCGTGCATTAATATTAGATAAAATGTGATGTTTTAAGAAGCTAGATATAGACTCATAAGGTCACTGAGATTAAGTAATTAGTATTTTCTGCATTTAAATAGAAAACAAAAGCCAATATTGTCAAGCTCAAAATGCTTTTAAGCCATTTTCATTGTTCAATAATTTTTCAATGCAATACCTCTGCTGTAACATTTTGGTAAATCTGTACTATGATTCAGTTGGTCTTGCTATACGGTTAATCTTATATATCCAGTATTGTAAAAGAGGTAGATATTACACTTCAAAAGTGGTCAGATATGTGATTTTCCTTATTTTCTTGATCCTATAGAAGGTCAAAAAATGATTTTACCAAAGTTTGATTCCAGGAGACTTTTTTTCTGTTATAAAACTGATAACTACCATTCCAAAAAATAAAAAATAAATTCTGTTGCAATTAGTTTGAGGTTTGGGCTGATTTAGCGTAGGGTGACTAGACTAGATCCTTAAAAGACCAGCTCACGGCATATCCTCGGGTAAGACATTTAGAAATTTTGCCCCTTTGATTGGGGATTTGTCTATCTTAACCCCAATTTGGGGAAAGATTATATTAATGCTTTATCCCATATGTCACCAAATGTTCCTATACTATAACCTTTATCTTAATACCTTCCACTTTATCTCTGTCCGTGTTTCAGAATTCATAGGATTTCATAATGTACTGATTTATGTTGCAGAGTTAAAGAAACCCCATGTATCCTCCGTGGGTGTCACACCTGCTAGACAAAGGTAAGAAAAACCCTCCTTGTTCTGTTCAAGTGTTACAATATAAGTATTGATCTAGTTCCTGTCTTTGTGTTAAAAGGGCCGTCTCCGAGGTATAGACTGTCTCCGAGGTATAGACTGTCTCCGAGGTATAGACTGTCTCCTAGCTATAGACTGTCTCCGAGGTATAGACTATCTCCGAGGTATAGACTGTCTCGGAGGTATAGACTGCCTCCGAGGGATAGACTATCTCCGAGGAATAGACTGTCTCCGAGGTCTAGACTATCTCCAAGGTAAAGACTGTGTCCGAGGTATAGACTGTCCCCGAGGTATAGACCGTCTCCGAGGTATAGACTGTCTCCGAGGGATAGACTGTCTCCGAGGTATAGACTGTCTTTGTCTTTCTAAATCAAAGTTAATTAAAACACTGGAACATTCTCTGTGTACAATACACTGGATTCTATGTTAGTTCAGACAAAGACATTGTGTAATGCCTCTATAATCCAGAACTCTCTGTAACCAGCTGTATTATACAGTCCATGGGAGATATCAAAGCAGCTGTATTATACAGTCAGTGGGAGTTATCAAAGCAGCTGTATTATACAGTCCGTGGGAGTTATCAAAGCAGCTGTATTATACAGTCCGTGGGAGTTATCAAAGCAGCTGTATTATACAGTCCGTGGGAGTTATCAAAGCAGCTGTATTATACAGTCCGTGGGAGTTATCAAAGCAGCTGTATTATACAGTCCGTGGGAGTTATCAAAGCAGCTGTATTATACAGTCCGTGGGAGTTATCAAAGCAGCTGTATTATACAGTCCGTGGGAGTTATCAAAGCAGCTGTATTATACAGTCCGTGGGAGTTATCAAAGCAGCTGTATTATACAGTCCGTGGGAGTTATCAAAGCAGCTGTATTATACAGTCCGTGGGAGTTATCAAAGCAGCTGTATTATACAGTCCGTGGGAGTTATATCAAAGCAGCTGTATTATACAGTCCTTGTTGTACACAGATGTTTTCTGTCCCTGTTGTACACAGATCTTTCTGTCCCTGTTGTACACAGATGTTTTCTGTCCCTGTTGTACACAGATGTTTTCTGTCCCTGTTGTACACAGATGTTTTCTGTCCCTGTTGTACACAGATGTTTTCTGTCCCTGTTGTACACAGATGTTTTCTGTCCCTGTTGTACACAGATGTTTTCTGTCCCTGTTGTACACAGATGTTTTCTGTCCCTGTTGTACACAGATGTTTTCTGTCCCTGTTGTACACAGATGTTTTCTGTCCCTGTTGTACACAGATGTTTTCTGTCCATGTTGTACACAGATGTTTTCTGTCCCTGTTGTACACAGATGTTTTCTGTCCCTGTTGTACACAGATGTTTTCTGTCCCTGTTGTACACAGATGTTTTCTGTCCCTGTTGTACACAGATGTTTTCTGTCCCTGTTGTACACAGATGTTTTCTGTCCCTGTTGTACACAGATGTTTTCTGTCCCTGTTGTACACAGATCTTTCTGTCCCTGTTGTACACACAGATGTTTTCTGTCCCTGTTGTACACAGATCTCTCTGTCCCTGTTGTACACAGATCTTTCTGTCCCTGTTGTACACAGATGTTTTCTGTCCCGGTTATACACAGATCTTTCTGTCCATGTTGTACACAGATGTTTTCTGCCCCTTTTGTACACACAGATGTTTTCTGTCCCTGTTGTACACAGATCTCTCTGTCCCTGTTGTACACAGATCTTTCTGTCCCTGTTGTACACAGATGTTTTCTGTCCCGGTTATACACAGATGTTTTCTGTCCCTGTTGTACACAGATGTTTTCTGCCCCTTTTGTACACAGATGTTTTCTGTCCCTGTTGTACACAGATCTTTCTGTCCATGTTGTATACAGATGTTTTCTGTCCATGTTGTACACAGATCTTTCTGTCCATGTTGTACACAGATCTTTCTGTCCCTGTTGTACACAGATGTTTTCTGTCCCGGTTATTCACAGATGTTTTCTGTCCCTGTTGTATACAGATGTTTTCTGTCCATGTTGTACACGGATCTTTCTGTCCCTGTTGTACACAGAAGTTTCCTGTCCCTGTTGTACACAGATGTTTTCTGTCCCTGTTGTACACAGATCTTTCTGTCCATGTTGTACACAGATATTTTCTGTCCCTGTTGTATACAGATGTTTTTTGTCCATGTTGTACTCATGTATTATACTGTATAGCCCTTTGAATTTGCGGGGTCAATATTTCGCGGTTTCGTATTCAGTGCATATTCTCGAGGGTTAAATTTCGCTGCGCACCCGAATCCCATGTTTCCTTCAACGTATTTTAATTGTCATCATTTAAGGGTTAAACCTCGATATACAGGTAAACTGTTTGAAAACACTGATCCTGAGCGTTGTCATCCGCCAGTGACTTCACTCGAAAGAGAATCAAATGTGTATGTACCTTTGTATGAGTAAACTGTAATCAATTAATCACCTACTGTGTACACATAAACATGTTGTGGTCACTTATATGTAAGTGTTGTTTTTACATGGCCTGCCCAGTTCGCTGGTGATATTAAAGCTTGTACAATGGCGTTGGGTTATAAGTAATTTGTAGATTAAAGTAAACATGTTGTGATAAGCTTGTCTGTAAAAGTGCATGATTAACATTTTCGATAATTTCGCTGGTGTTTAGAATTTGCGGATATTAGTCAAACCGCGAATATAGCGATATTAAAATCCCCGCGAAATATAAGCACTATACAGTATATAGATGTAGCATAGATGTTTTCTTCCATGTTGTACACAGATGTTTACTGTCCCTTTTGTACACATGTATTTTTTGGTCACCTGAGCTTTGCTCTAGTGACAGAGCTATTCTGATCGCTTTCCGTCCGTCATCGTCTGTCGTCCGTCGTGCGTAAACTTTTTACATTTTCAACTTCTTCTCAAGAACCAGTGAATGGAAGTTTTTCAATCTTGGTCCGAATCATTCTTAATAGATGAGGCTACAAAATTGTAAAATTGGGATTCCTACCCAAATCCTAGGGGCCAGGGCGGGACCCCAAAGGGAAAATTAACCAATATTTCAAAACTCTTCTTCTCTAGACTCAGAGGTACTACAGTCAATTTCAGTGCATGGATAGAAAGATCACCAGGAGCTTTATTGAAATTGTCAATTTCCAGGACCCCCCCCCCGAGACATCCGTTCCCCCTTGGGAAGGGGGTAAAGTTTACTATAGTTTATATAGGGAAATGACACTTTTGGGTATATTGAGCTCACCTGGCCCAAAGGGCCAAGTGAGTTTATGCCGTGGTGTGGCGTCCGTCGTTCGTCCGTCGTCCTTCGTCAATATTTTACTTTAAACAACTTCTTCTCCATAACCAAAAGGCCCAGGGTACTGATATTGGGCCTATAGCATGCTGGGATGAAGGGCTACTTTCAAGGTCACAGGGGTCGGATATGTTAAAATCTTCAAACGACTTCTTCTCAATAACCAAAAGGCCCATAGTACTGAAATTGGGCCTGTAGCATGCTAGGATGAAGGACTACCAAGTTTGTTCAAATGAATGTCCTTGACCCATTTTCAACCTAATGTCCTTGTTCGACATTCAAGGTCACAGGCGTCATGTTTAAATCTTTTAATAGGTTTTTATGAATCAAACACTGATATTCTGCCTGTAGCTGTATTTTAGTCCACTTTTAAGATTACAAATGTGAGATTAATACCAGGTGAGCGGTGCAGGCCCATTGGGCCTCTTGTTTGTCCATTTTCACCAGAAAATTATTCAAACTTGGTCAGAATCATCTTTGGTAGATGAGGGTATTACATTGTAAAAATTGGGATTCCTGCCCCATCCCCAGGGGCTAGGGCACGGCCCCAAAGGGAAAATTTACCAATATTTTAAAATTCTTATCCTTTGATGACATGACAAGTATTGTATTTCACTTAGTTTACATGCTGATTTCCACATCATATCTCGACAAATAAATTGAGCTACCAGTACCTATGATATTAGGGCCTCTTGTATATAGATGTAGCACAAATGTTTTCTGTCCCTGTTTTACACATGTATGTAATTTTATATGAATGTATGTCTTGACATCATATGATGTGTATTTACAGTGTGGATGTGCCAGATCTTAAAGTGATTCTACAAGGTCAAGCTGCCTCTGTTGATAAAGACTCCATGCTTGACCAGATGGCAATGGTCAGTGTAATCAAACATTCTTTTTTTTTTTTTTTTTTTTTTTTTTTTTTTTTTTTTTTTCTTTTTCTTTTTTTCTTTTCTTTCAAAATGTTTTATTTCAATAACTTGCATATTTTTATATACATCTTATAACCAGTATACATTGTTTTACATATCACTACATCATTCTTCATCTTATAACAAGCATACATTGTTTTACATATCACTGCATCATTCTTCATCTTCATCTTAATCAAACATTCTTTACCATTAACATGTTTTCTTCCCATAGTTATAGCTCAGGGGGCTAACATTGATGATCTCTGACTCAAAATAGAATAAGGGCTGATGAATGGATAATTAAAAAAACATCTGTTGGAATTTCTACTGAATATATTATATGGGTGGGCCTATAACCATGTACAATATAGTATATGGGTGGGCTTATTACCATGTACAATATAGTATATGGGTAGGCTTATTACCACGTACAATTATTATATGGGTGGTGTTATTACCATGTACAATATATTATATGGGTGGTGTTATTACCATGTACAATATACTATATGGGTGGGCTTATTACCACATACAATATACTATATGGGTGGGCTTATTGCCATGTACAATATACTATGTGGGTGGGGTTATTACCATGTACAATATATTATATGAGCAGGCTTATTACCACTTACAATATATTATATGAGCAGGCTTATTACCCTGTACAATATATTATATGGGTGGGGTTATTGCCACGTACAATATATTATATGAGCAGGCTTATTATCATGTACAATATATTATATGGGTGGAGTTATTACCACGTACAATATACTATATGGGTGGGGTTATTACCATGTACAATATAATATATGGGCGGGCTTATTGCCATGTACAATATATTATATGGGTGGGCTTATTACCACGTACAATATATTATATGGGTGGGCTTATTACCATGTACAATATATTATATGGGAAGGGTTATTATCATGTACAATATATTATATGGGTGGGCTTATTGCCATGTACAATATATTATTAGGTGGGCTTATTACCACGTACAATATATTATATGGGTGGGCTTATTACCATGTACAATATATTATATGGGTAGGGTTATTATCATGTACAATATATTATATGGGTGGGCTTATTGCCATGTACAATATATTATTAGGTGGGCTTATTACCACGTACAATATATTATATGGGTGGGCTTATTACCATGTACAATATATTATATGGGTGGGGTTATTACCTTGTACAATATATCATATGAGTAGGCTTATTACCATGTACAATATATTATATGGGTGGGCTTATTACCATGGACAATATATTATATGGGTGGGCTTATTACCACGTACAATATATTATATGGGTGGGCTTTTTACCATGTACAATATATTATATGGGTGGGCTTATTGCCACGTACAATATATTATATGGGTGGGCTTATTGCCATGTACAATATATTATATGGGTGGGGTTATTACCATATACAATATATTATATGGGTTGGGTTATTACCATGTACAATATCTTATATGAGCAGGCTTATTACCACATACAATATATTATATGGGTGCGCTTATTACCATGTGCAATATATTATATCGGTGGGCTTATTACCATGTACAATATATTATATGAGCAGGCTTATTACCACGAACAATATATTATATGGGTAGGGTTATTACCATGTACAATATATTATATGAGCAGGCTTATTACCACGTACAATTATTATATGAGCAGGCTTATTACCACGTACAATATATTATATGAGCAGGCTTATTACCATGTACAATTATTATATGGGTGGGGTTATTACCGCGTACAATATATTTTATGAGCAGGCTTATTACCACATACAATTATTATATGAGCAGGCTTATTACCACGTACAATATATTATATGAGTAGGCTTATTACCACATATTTAGAATGATGTCAGCTATTACACATTTGTTTAATTTGATGTGTAGTATAGTTTTGCAAAAATAATTATCTGTATATTATTTTGATTATTGAAAATCCCTCGGAGAAGATTTACGTCTTTCCCACAATGTTATTTCCATATTTATTTTTTCTTTAAAAGTGTTGATTTATTTTGAATGACATATAGTGCAGCTGCAACTTCAGTAATCATGACCTGGATAGAAAAGATAACTTTCAGCAGTTTAGAATATTTTGGTGTTAAAGTTATTTTCTTTATTGGCTGTTTAAGTAGAGATATTGGTTTGATATTTTAACCCACAGAATTTGTCAACAAACAATTGAAAATAATGTAAATTGACATTTAGGCAAATAAAGTACGTGCAGGCTCACCTGTATCCCCTGAACCAGAACCAGAAGAAACCACAAGGGAAGAACCTTTGATTCTATCAGACCGTGACTGGTACAAGAAACCTGCCATTATAAGTTCTGAGGGAACAACCAGAGGGGTTCAGTTCAAAGAGAGACAAAAACCTGTGCCACACTTGTCATCACTGAAGAAACCCCTCAAGAAACGACTGCAAACCCCTGGTATGTCACAAAGTTTTCTGCACTGATTTTTATCAATGTTTTTTTCTGTATGTTTGATCAGGAAATTTTCTGTTAAATCATTGAAAAAATAAGTCATACTAGTCTTATAACAAAACGGGAATTTAGAAGAAGTACTCTAAAGAGCTGTTGACTGTATTTATGTATTTTTTTGGTACTTTTATTTTAGCTTTTTGCATTAAACTTATACACTAACTGTAAATGATTTTCTATTAACTTAGAAAACAGATGTTTTCCAAAGTACATTTGCTCTAGGAAGTTTAAATGCACTATTATAAATATCAGTGATAGCTTTTTCAAAAATGCAGTCTCCAGGAAGCGATTAGTTTGATTTGGTTTTACATAGGAATATGAGACAAAATTGTGAAAAAATAAGGACAAGAGCCTAAATATTATATCTATAAAGGAGTTATCATTCTAAATATTTCATAAATATATACAAAAACACTTGAATTAGTTGAAGTCCTTGGGACCAATACAAATATTCTACTTATCCAATGGTTTGACTCTACCGAGTTGTATAGTGTAGGAGCACTTGAATGACCAGAGATGTATTCCGTTTACTGTTAGAGTATCGTTAGAATTAATACTACCAAGTTGTATAGTGAAGGAACACTGGAATGACTGGTGATGTATTCTGTTAACTGTTAGAGTATCGTCAGAATGAATACTGTTAGATACTGATAATAGTTTTAAACATCAACAAATAACATGCAGGTAGATATATTATTGTTCTTGTTGACAGTGCAACTGTGACATCATTAACAATGCACATTAGTACACACTCGTACATTGAGTCAGTAACGTCAATAAGAAATGTAGTTACTGTACTCATATTTATCGCTAAATACATAAACAGTCCTATTAAACAGCATCTGTTAGAATATATCAGAACTGGAACAAGTTTTCGAGATTTTCACACTATAAACTCTACCTGGATTATCAGCAAATGGGTTCACTTCACAAGCATACTGTTAAAATAATAATATACAACATTTATATAGCGCCCTATATAATTTGTAAAATTACTCGCTTTACAACATATGGATAAAAGAATTAGTAATAATTGTGAAACAAAAAAAAAGGCTTATAATCACTTTTATACATTAAGCAAGCAGATAATCATTGCAATGTGCACGTAAATGAATAAATAAAGGGTGGTATTTACATGACGTCTTTGCAAAGAGCCTAAAATGCAGACGTGAAGAGGTGAGTTTTGATGTCCATCTTGAATTTGGCCAGGGTATTTGACTTTCTAATAGCAGATGGTAAGCTATTCAACAACGTGGCCGAAACCCTCCCAAAGCACCGGTTTCCGTTGGTCACATTACCAGATTTTGGGACACACAACAATGATTCTGACTCCGACCTAAGTAATCGTAACGGCTGATTCAGGGTAACAAGCTCCTGTAGGTACTGGGGAGCTGTTCCATTCAGTGCCTTGTATGCTAAAACTTTGGGGAAAAGACAATTAGTTCCGTCTTTTTCTGATTAAGCTTTAGCATGTTGGTGTTCATCCAGGTACTGATACCTGTCAGACAAGCTTCCAGATTTTCTGAAATTGTATCCCAACTGTTGTGTGGTTTGATGACCATGTAAATTTGTGTGTCATCAGATGATAGTGAAGACTATGGCGATGACAAATCTCTCTGATCGGTTTGGAGTACAGGCAATATTTTCATGGTCCTAACACTGACCCTAGAGGAACTCCGAAATCTAGTACTTTGTCATGTGAGGTGGTTGATCCGATGGCAACACACTGTCTTCGTTCACTCAGATAAGACTGTATCCAGCATAGTGCGGTATCAGTCACTCCATAAGAGTTCTCCAGACGTTTATAAAGCATGCCATGGTCGATGACGTAAAATGCAGGTGACAGAAGTCCAGCATGACAAGCAACGCTCTGCACTTGTTATCCAATACAGAAGCTATGTCATTATGTACACGTAGGAGGGCCGTCTCAGTAGAGTGTCCCATGCGGTAGGCCGATTGCAGGTTGTCATGAAGACTGTTTGCATGGAGATGAACCTCTAAACGCCGGGACACAACCTTCTCCAAGATCATAGTCAGAAAAGATTTGATACTAGGCGGTAGTTCTTCAACTGCTCCTTGTCCATTCCAGGCTTCTTCAACAATGGTCAAGCATGTGCATTCTTGAAACACCATGAAACCTTTGACTCAACCAATGATTTGTTCATGATTGAGGTAATCAAAGGAAGCAGTGCTTCAAGGCATTGCTTTACTAGGTCTGTATAGGCAGTGGATCAAGCTCACAGGACTTTGATAGCGAGGTCATGATGATATTGCGCAAATCGTCATGGGTTGTTGGTGAGAGCTTTACCAATGGTTCCCCATCAAATTTAATGTCAGCAGTCATGACAGAGATAATCATCATTTTTAGCAGTAGAGTTCACTTCGGTTCAGAATTACAGCTTGGTAGGATAATTTCACCTTTCTGGCCATTAGGTTTTTGGTGAGTCTAAAAAGCTGTCTATGATCCTTACCCCATTCTTTGATTCTTTCCGAATAATAAGCCTTCTTTAACTGAATGAGAAGTGAACCAACAAGTCGACATTGTTCCCTATAAATCTGTTGGTGAACGGTTAATTTAGTCCTTCGCCACTGTCTCTCTGCTTTTCTATGGTTCTATTTTTCCACGCGGAGATTTTCATTATACCACGGGGCATTTGGTCTCACAGTTATCACCTTAGTCTGCAGAGTTGCGTGTTTCTCTTTAAGGGCTTCTATACCAGATGTGTATGCTTCAACAAGATCATCAACCTCGCCTTCAGTAGATGTAAGGGTGAAAGAAGACTGAATGTCATTGTTGAAATCTGGTATTGAAATTTCCCGGAATTTCCAGAAGCTCACCTCTTTCCTTGCACGATCTGGCTTACTACAATTCAGTGTTGTGTGGACAACAAGATGATCACCAGATTGGTCCCCTTTACATCACTTAGACATGGATCAATCGCTGAAATTGCTCAATGAATGACTGAGTTATCTTCCCTTGTTGTTACCACAACCAGTGTGTGGCCATGGGTGTGTGTAGCTTCTGTCACATGCTGAATCAGACCCCTGGAATCTAGTAGACCAGAGAACTGGCGAGCATCAACATTAGATAGATCGTCTAAGTGGAAATTTAGGTCACCCGTGATAATAATCTCTTGTGGTACAACAAACTAGGTGGTCTAAAAAGGTAGACCACTCATAAAAAACACTGTATTTTGGAAAGCATTCTGTTTAGATGGAGGAGGCCTTTAAATGATACACAATCTTAATTGTTTATCATCAGCAATGACAGAACAAGTCATGTACTCAAAGTGTGTCTTTGCATCATCATGGCTGGAAAAGATATGTCGCACACTTAGGCCTTTCTTAAACAGAACAGCCACCCCACCACCACGTTTGCTGAGTCAAGCATCGTGGAAGAATCCATAGCCTGTTGGACTATGACTTATTCTTCACCGAGCGACAGTTTAAGGACACTAAATTCAAAGGAATAACTGACTTACAGCGACCAGCTATTGTTGGCTTGATGACATAAATTCTCGTACGCTACTGATGATGTCGGAATCCGTGTGGAAGTATGCACATTAGTGTTGATGCCTGATGCTTCTGTAAGTGCAGTGTGGCCCTGCAAGAAAGTGTGCAAGGCAGACAGACCATTTGTAGTGACCAAATGGATGAGATTATCAGTGTTCAGGCCTGCGTGGGTACAACCACTGGTTCCGTTTTATTTAACACCAATAACACTTGGTATTCGCCCAACAACACTCTTTCACGCCCTTATCCCACATCTTGTGCGCAATTTTTTTTCCAAATTTGATTCCTGAAAATCCTCCAAAAGATGTGTAGTAATATCATGACTCACTGGTCTTAGTGCCAGGAGAACAGATCTACTATACTTAAACCTATATGAATGTGATATCAACCTCCGCTGATGGAAGAAAAAATCACAGTATGGAAATTCACGGCGCTGCAGGGGGTTCCCGCATTAGTCGCCTCTTCTGTTGCATGTACCGAGATGATATATATTAGAAATGATCCAACAACTTCTAGTATTTACACAAGCAAAATAACAACAAACAAAAACAGTAGTGCAACAGTACAAAATGTCTAGAACAGATCTACTGAGTTGCAGATTCTGATTACTGTCTCAGCAAAACGCAAAGAGAGACTAAGTTGTTCGTTCAAATTAATGCTTGCAATTAACAGTTAATCCTTTTGTTGATTTCATACAGTTTATTTGTTACATTCACTGCTAGCTGCTACTCATATTATTTCTTAATTACTTTTCTTCCCTTTTTGTTACATTACGTTAACCATGCCATCGGTGTATGTTGTAAAAAGAGATCACCCATCTGACCTTTGTAACAAGACGAGACTCGTTTGCCTTTTCTGTATTATGTTGCTTCTGCTTTTTGCCGAGACAGTAAGGCATTTTGATATTTATACCAACGTCTTCTAACATATCAGTAACATCACGAAAACCACGGTCAACAATCAATACAGCTTTGCCACGGAGAGTTATGGTTTGAACACGCAACAAGTCACAATGAGTGTAATTTACTTCAGTGGAAACGGTATCTTCGGGCTGGGATGTACATGTAGGAATATCTTTTAACTCATAAAAGGGTTTCCTACATACATTGAAAACAGGGTAACTAGAGTTTAATTAGCTCATAGGACACTTTTCCTTTCAGATAGGTCAAAAGTTGTTCATCATATATTTTTGGAATGTTGGCAATGTGTCTCTTTTTTCAACATACACTGATGGCATGTTTAATGTGATGTAACAAAAATGGAAGAAAAGTAATAAAGAAATAATATGAGTAGCAGCTAGCAGTGAACGAACAAATAAACTGCATGAAATCAACAAAAGGATTAAATGTTAATTGCAAGCATTAACTTGAACTAAACTATCTGACTTTTGATCAGTGTAGCATGTTAAACGCCACTCTTACTACTATAAACACTCTACTGAGCCTGTTTAATCTACATACATTCATATAGACTAGTATTGTCAGGAAATATTTGGTGTTAGGCAAGGAGATGCGCTTTGGTCCTTGTACTCTAAATCACAGGAAAATGTGTTTTTAAGTAGAAAGGCATTGTGGGATAAGTATGAAACATTCAGGAATTAAATATCATCATATAACTAATATCTATGCCAAGTTACATGCTTATCCCCAAATGCCTTTTATGTACAATCAGCGGATAAACATTGGAAATAGGCACAACATTTAATAAAACAATGAAATTGGTTAACTTTAACAACCAAAGCAGAAACTTTCCTTGAGGCTAGGAGACTTTAAATGACCAGCAAATCAAACTTCATATATTAAGTCAATCATTTTACAGTAGTTGTGGTGTCAAATGCCATTTTTCGATTTGTAAGTTAACTTTGATAAGTAAAAAAACAAATCAGGACCTGGAACTCACTTCAGCCACAGGTGTTGAGTAAATATTATATGATATATATAATATACAATACTAACAATTGATATATTATACTTATAGCATATAAAGGGTGTCATGTACTTTTTAATTCAGTTAAGATTGAGAGATATTTGAAATAGCCAAGTTTGATATGTGTCCAGCAGCCATAACTCAATATAAAACAAAAGGAAAGTATGAAGTCAATATGCAATTTATGTAAGTCTACTTAAATGAGTGAAGTTGTAAATTTCAAGTCAAAATATTAATTAGTAAGGAAATTATTGATTTTTTTTTTAACTTTTCAATTGAAAATGACCGAAAAGACCCTTCTGACTTAATCCTTTGTTTTATATTAACAATCTTTCGTTTTATATAAACAATCTTTAAGTGACGATTGAATTTCTGTCATTTTTATTCTGTTACATATGCTTGTCTAATTTATACATGTTTTCAAAAACTATTTATTTTGGTTTTTAAGCTCATTTTGAAAACAGCAAACTATATTTGTGATTTACCCTACCCCTTTTGGTACCCCCAGAAACCCCCTTTCATTCAAAGTTTTACCGTAGTTTTTCTGCATGTCATACAATAGGACATCTTTGAACAAAATAAGGAGGTGAAAAACCGAATATACCGGGGCCCAAAAAAAGGGCCTTATATATACACTCATCTTATACTAATATAAAGAGGGGAAACATTCGGACTGAGGGAAACATTCAGACTGAGGGAAGACTGAGGGAAACATTCGGACTGAGGGAAACATTTGAGACATCCGCTGTATATGATTTATGCATGTTTGACAGCAACAAGTTTGACTGTCTTTTACTTCGCGAACTTCAATTCAATCTCATTGCTGAGGGCAAAAGAGGCAAATAACAATTAATCTGGAGCAAATGTTCCTGGCAAGCAGCACTTAAAGTTACTGTAAACCTGTTTTGTTTTTTGTTCCAAAATCTCCTGTAATAATGATAAAGCAGGAAATTATAATACAGTGGCATGTGACTGACTTTTATCTACTTCAATACTGAAATTGGTTTCATGGAATAAATTCTAGCACCAAGGCTACGTCCAATATTTAGCTCACCTGCCACTTTAAACAACTTCTTCTGAAGAACGGACAGGCCTAGAGTCATGATATTTGGCTGAAAGCTTTGTTGGTAGGAGCCCTACAAAGTTTGAGAACGAAAATTACCTTGACCTACTTAAAAGGTCACAGGGGTCAAATATGTCAAAAACTTCAAACGACTTCTTCTGAAGAACTAAAAGGTATAGAATCTTCATATTTGGCTGATGGCTTCCTGGGATGGAGCTTAACAAAGTTTGAGAATGAAAATGACTTTGACGTACTTTCAAGGTCACAGGGGTCAAATGTGTCAAACACTTCAAACGACTTCTTCTGAAGAACTGAAAGATATAGAATCTTTATATTTGGCTGGTGGCTTCCTGGGATAGAGCCCAACAAAGTTTGGGAATGAACATAAGATTGACCTACTTTCAAGGTCACAGGGGTCAAATATCTCAAAAACTTCAAATGACTTCTTCTGAAGAACTAAAAGGTATAGAATTTTCATATTTGGCCGGTGGCTTCCTGGGATGGAGCTTAACAAAGTTTAAGAATGAAAATGACTTTGACCTACTTTCAAGGTCACAGGGGTCAAATATCTTAAAAACTTCAAACGACTTCTTCTGAAGAACTAAAAGGTATAGAATCTTTATATTTGGCTGGTGGCTTCCTGGGATAGAGCCCAACAAAGTTTGGGAATGAACATTAGTTTGACCTACTTTCAAGGTCACAGGGGTCAAATATCTTAAAAACTTCAAACGACTTCTTCTGAAGAACTAAAAGGTATAGAATTTTCATATTTGGCCGGTGGCTTCCTGGGATGGAGCTTAACAAAGTTTGAGAATGAAAATGACTTTGACGTACTTTCAAGGTCACAGGGGTCAAATGTGTCAAACACTTCAAACGACTTCTTCTGAAGAACTGAAAGGTATAGAATCTTTATATTTGGCTGGTGGCTTCCTGGGATAGAG
>NW_018407143.1:95255-148655 GCF_002113885.1 Mizuhopecten yessoensis | reverse complement strand
ACCAATTTGAGAAGGAAAATGACATTGACCTACTTACAAGGTCACAGGGAAAAATATGTCAAGCAACTTCTGAAGAATCAAAAAGCATAGAATCTTGTAATAATATTTTGCTGGTAGTTTCAACAGATGGAGCCAACAAAGTTTGCGAGGGAAATATTTTTAGTGCAATATAATATTTAATGAGAATATTTTGCTATGACTGCTTAAATATTCAGGTGAGCAATACAGGCCTTCTTGGGCCTCTTGTCTAAGCCTGCAGAATGACAACAAACCTTAGGAATTGAAAAAAAGTGACTTTTACCTAGTTCAACTATTATGATAAAATTTTGCTGTAATCTTGCTTTCACAAAAAAGTTATTTTTTTAATATTAAACATACCTGATTGTTTGTTCCATCAGCTCACAGCGCAACCAGTATTCGGTCTTCCCTACAAAGTGAAAACATTTCCCTGCCAGACGACGGAGTGTACAGTCAGTACGATGATGTAATTGCTGGCCTTGACCAAGACATGGATAATGTACAGACTGCCATGCAAGCCCAGGAGGAAGGCGAGGAAAGAGCCGTCAGTCGTGATGTAAGCGCTGATTATCTATATAGGCCAGTACCAATCTCTTCCCAATTCCTAAAGAGTAGGTTTACTGGCCCCAGTTTCAAAAACCTTCCTTAAAACAAATTTTCCATAAAACGGCATTATAAAAGGAAATTTGTAAGTTCATGAAGATTTCCTTTATAAGTTCAGTATTGCTTTCCAATGGATATTTTCAAATTAGTGAAGTGTGGTATGTCTATCAGGTGAAATGTAGTATGTCTATCAGGCAAAATGTGGTATATATCTATCAGGTGAAGTGTAGTATGTCTATCAGGTGAAGTGTGGTATGTCTATCAGGTGAAATGTGGTATATCTATCGGGTGAAGTGTGGTATGTCTATCAGGTGAAATCTGGTATGTCTATCAGGTGAAATGTGGTATATCTATTGGGTGAAGTGTGGTATGTCTATCAGGTGAAATGTGGTATATCTATCAGGTGAAATGTAGTATATCTATCAGGTGAAGTGTGGTATATCTATCAGGTGAAGTGTGGTATGTCTATCAGTTGAAATGTGGTATGTCTATCAGGTGAAATGTGGTATGTCTATCAGGTCTATTGTGATTGGTTTACCATATAAATATGAAGGCACTTGGAATACCGAGGAACTTTCACGAGATGGAATATAGTAGGATGAAGCGCTTATCAGTCACTAATGTGTTTTCTGCAAGGTTATCTCACCTAAGATTTTCAGAACATTTTTGTGGTCACTGTCCTCCTTTTTATTGACAAAACAATTTTGAAATAAATGTTGCATGAGCAATTGGTGCTCTAAAAAGGGCATCAAATGGTTGATTTGGTGATATTTCGAAATATTTCTTCTTCAGAACTGTAAATGCCACATATTATTGATATTCTATGTCTCCTGATGTCTCCTGTATTTAAATAAATCTTGTCCTTGTCAAGACATTCCTTAATAGGAATCTGTTTATTACATGAAAACCTGTCATATTAATAATAATGATAATAACTTGAGGTTCTTATATACCGCTTTATCACAAACCTAGTTCGTAGGTCGTCTCAAAGCAGTTCACAAATTATTATCTGTGGTTATATTGATGTAGTTCACTTCACATTAACCTGTTTTTGAAGGCCAAGTCATCTAAAGATCTGCTGGAGGAAGCCAGGAGAATATCCAGACCTGGGTCTGAGTCGATGTACAAAACAGGCAAAAAGAAGGAATCCCCAAGGAAGAAGGAGGGAAAAAAAGATGGCAAAAAATCTGCTAAAGGTAGGGGAAATATAACAGGACAAGAGAAAGATTGATATAGGTTGGAGAAATATAACAGGACAAGAGAAAGATTGATAAAGGTAGGAGAAATATAACAGGACAAGAGAAAGATTGATAAAGATAATTCAAAAGTGATTTAATTAAAGGAGACTTTAAATGGCTAAAGATTATCATTATATTCTGATCTAACTCGCAATTTCATTATTTTCATCTTTTAGTTTTATCTTCCACATTTTCACTTTTACCTTGAAAAAGAATAAATATTGTGAATTATAATATCTTTAGCTTGCCTGCCCGAAGGGCAAGTTAGCTTATGCCATGGCACAGTGTCTGTCGTCTGTCCGTCAACTTTTCATTTAAAATGTTACTTGTCCTGAAGGGCTTAGTGGATTTTACCTAAATTTGGCCTGGATTATCCTCAGTCAAGGAGTATTCAACTTTGTATAAGCTGAGAATGTGTCCCCCCCCCTTGGGTCAGAGGGGAGGGGCCCAAAAGGGGAAATCTAGGTAAATCTTTAAAATTCTTCTACCTCTGTACAATTGGAGGGATTTTAACCCAATTTTGTCTAGGACATCATTTGTATAAACGGAGGATTTGGTTCTCCTGGCGGCAGAGGGGCGGGGCCCATTTGGAAGAACATAGGGGAAAATGTTTAAAATCCTTCTCCTTCTGTATAAATGAAGGAAATTTAACCAAATTTGGTGTAGAGCATTTTGAGGCAAAGGGGACTACATTTTGTACAAATGAAGAATGTGGCTCCCCTGGGGACTGAAAGGGCGGGGCCTTATATAGGGGAATTTTTAGGTAAATCATTTAAAATTCTTCTCTTTCTGTACAAATGAAAGAATTTGAACCAAATATAGTCTAGAACATCTTTTGGCAAGGGGAATTAAATTTTGAATAAACGAAGGGTTTGGCTCCCCTGGGGGCAGGGCCCATTTGGGAGAACATAGGGAAAATTGTTTAAAATCCTTCTCCCTTTGTATGAATAGGGGGGATTTAAACCAAATTAAGTGTAGAGTATCTTTGGGCAAAGGGGACTCCCTGGGGGTAGAGAGGCAAGGCCCTTATAGGGGTTATTTGACCATGTTGCTTAAGGTAAATTCTTCTCTTGAATAACGTGATGAATATCATCCATATATTGGAGTATTCATCGGTGTTGAGGATTTAAAATTGTTCCAGTTGAAGGGCTGGGTCTGAGGGGCGGTGCCAAAAAGAATTTTTGGACATTATCGAGATCCCCACCCTATAACCCTGTTAACAATTGCTGAGCATCAAGAAACGAACACAATCATGATATAAGAATTGACCCTGTGGTCTGGACCTACCCCTACAGACTTAATTCCTGAGCCATTACTTTTAAACGATTGAGATCCCCATCCGATAATCATATACATATTTGATAGACATAAAAAGATAAACACAGTCATATTCAATAATTGACTCTGGGGTCTGGTCCCATTCCTTTGGACTTAACTATTTTGTCATAACTTTGAAATAGGCGAGATCCCCACCCCATATCCATATCCATATATATCATACCTGGACATCAGGAGATGAACACAATCATGATATTACTCTTGTATCTGGCCCCACCCCTTGCCATAGGGACTTAATTTCTGGGCCATAACTTTGAAATGGTTGAGGTCCTGAACCGATAGCCATATATACCATTGCTGGACATAAAGATCCAGGAGAGCAATACAAGCCCTATGGGCCTCTTGTATAATATAACTGTAAAGTTCTTCATTTGGTTAGATCCAAATATCTAAGTGATGTTAGCAAAGGGATGGCTGTAAGTAGGGATAGCAACACGTTATTTGTGTATTTGTTAAAATGAATACAATGAATAAAATCTGTATTTATAGTCATGTACTGGTTGCAAACTAATTCTCGTGAAAATAACCTTATTGATTTTAGAACAAGTTCTGTTTATCTTTTGCATTTTCAGAGTCATGTACAGCGACAGAAGTATAAGGTTTATAAATTTAGGTGATTAATACAGACGGAAACATGATACCTATATGTAAGATTTATTGGGTCTTCTTTAATTTTTGTTTTTTTGTTTTTTGTTGTTTTTTTGGCAGCAAAATTGCATTAATACAATTACTGAAAATTACAGCTCTTCAAATTTCTTATATACAAAGAGGTCAAA
The DNA here is from genome assembly GCF_002113885.1 of Mizuhopecten yessoensis. NCBI lineage: Eukaryota > Metazoa > Mollusca > Bivalvia > Pectinida > Pectinidae > Mizuhopecten > Mizuhopecten yessoensis. The sequence goes on along the minus strand of NW_018407143.1, from coordinate 144,682 downwards.
TACTGAGTGTATAAAGTTTAAAATTTGTCCAGCAGTAAGTTCAGCCACAGATCTCAAATACAGACTTGACCTCATATAATGTGACTGGTATTTTTAGCTCACCTGGTCGGAAGGACAAGTGGCTTATGCCATACCGCAGCGTCTGTCGTCTGTCCGTCCGTCCGTCCGTCAACTTTTCCTTTAAAACCCTACTAGTCCTGAACGGCCGGGTAGATTTTGACTAAATTTGGTCTGGAGCATCCTTGGGCCAAGGGCACTCAATTTTGTATAAATGGTGGGTTTGGACCCCCTGGGGCCAGAGATGCAGGGCCCAATAGGGAAATGTGGTTAAACCTTTAAAATCCTTATTCTACCATAGGGATAGAGGGATTTTATCCTAATTTAGTCTTGAGCATCCTTGGACAACAAGGACTCGCTAGTCAAAGGGGACTAAATTTTGTATAAGCAGAGGGTGTTGCTTCTGGGTTCAGAGTAACAGGGCCCAATAGGGAAATTTGAGGTTTAATTCTTTAAAATCCTTCTTCTGTACTAATCGAGGGATTTTTTGTAATAAGAATAATTTCCCATGGTTGCTTTATTATCCAGGTGAGCGATACAGGCCCGCGATACAGGCCCTCTGTGCCTCTTGTTTATATATGTTATTATGTTGTGCAAAAGGCTCTTAAGAGCTGAAATAACAAAAAGCTACTGAAGTGACTGAAAAATGTTGACACAAGGGAGATAACTTTTGTGATTTCAGACAAAGCAAAGGGAAAGATGAAAGAGAAGGAAGATGAGACAGAGGTCAAACCAAGGGTAGAGAGAACAGTAGATGAGATCATTGCTTCGCTCCGGGCCCATTCAGGGCAAAGGTGTGTGGAAAGAAGGTGTTGTGATAGGTGGTATATAAAGCACGACACCAACACCTCCAGACTTAGTCAGATTGCACAGGTTTTGGGATTAATTTGTTCTTCTCACTTGTGAAATATTTACAGTAGGAGCTACTCAATGTCTGGCTTATTATTCTGAATTATTTTGGTTTCGTTTTAGATGCTGATAAAGGACTCCAACAACTCCATCATTTACTAAATGTTTTTACTTAGTTTTTGAGTTAATAGCTTTAACACTAGTGACAACTAGATTCATAGATTCCAACCTGAACCAGTGTAGCAGGACAACAACACCCCCCGACTTCTGACCCTATATCAATCTGCCCACCACATATCAAAATCTACCAAAACTAGACGTTTTTATCAAGTTAAATTTCGGTAGATTTCATTCAATAAAAAATATGTCAACTATTACCGATTCAATTACTCTGAGGCACTGTATTTAATGGGAACAAAGTTTAGGTAGGGATTACAATCATATGAAACACTTGCTGATTGGCTGATTTAGTCGTGTGAGTCCAAGATAGGTTGGAGATTTAAACATTGTGTGGTTGAATGATTAAGACATTTTGTAAAGGTCTGATGACAAAGGAGATTTTAGATTTCTTTGTTTCAAGAGATTTCAGACATTATTGATGACCTGATTGTTATGTACTCTGTTTGCATTGTAAGTCACTGGTTTTGTGATACATGCTATTTTTAACTTTTATTTGTGAGGAAAGTGCATTGCAAATTAAAGGGGCTGGAAACATTTTATGAAAAATTGCTTTCATGAGTTTTTGGAACACTATATTCAGACATGCTTCAACAAGTTTTGGGACAATTTATTTATTTTGTAAGATTTAAAAAAAAAATGAATTAAAAGCCTCCATATGCCTATGTTTAATATGTTATTTTGAGGTAAGTTTTTGGTTTGCATTTTTAGGAAAATGTCTGAAGCTGACCGGAGGATACAGGAGCTACTGGAGGGTGTTATGTCAGGAGACAGTCTCTATGGTAATAACAAACATGGGTCAGACAGAAAAAAAACCACCTCATTTTTTTTTTCATTTTTTTCCCATTTAATTCTCATTCATATAAATCATTTTTTACTTTCTGGTAAATATTTTGTTTGAATATTTGTACTTATATTTTAATTTCAAAGTCATATTTTCAAAAGATGTTGAAACAGGATGAAATCTTCAGAATTGAAACAAGGTATAAGTGTTATTTCAAAAACCCTATACCTGTGTATTTATGTTTCTATTTAACTGATTCAAAAATAAGTGTTCCTCAAACAGTGTTTATCAGACAAATCTAACTCCTGTTAATGAATTATATCAAAATATTAAGGACACAAAATTTATGAATAAAACCTTATTTCAACACAACTACGTTTATATGTATATCCAGCGATCTGCCTGTTTCTACCTCAGGAAGGTTGATTCCTTTGTATAGGAGAATTAAACCTTGTTTGTTTTGTTTGTGAAGAGGATGAAGAAGGAAAGAAGGAAGACTCTCCAGACGTGAAGAAATCAGGTAGGTAACTTGATTTATCTTTTTTCATTCTACATCAAACTAGACATGCTGTGCAAAATATACTTGAATGTGAAGTTTTAAAAATCTTTGCAATTAGGTCTAAAAAAACTAAAATCAATTAGGTCTTACAAACAACAGTTAAGTCTTACAAACAACAATTAGGTCTAACAAACAACAAGTAGGTCTTACAAACAATTAGGTATTACAAACAACATTTAGGTCTTACAAACAATTAGGTCTTACAAACAACATTTAGGTCTTACAAACAACATTTAGGTCATACAAACAATTAGGTCTTACAAACAACAGTTCAGTCTAAAAATAAGGTATAACAAACAACACTTAGGTCTTACAAACAAGTAGGTCTTACAAATATTTAGATCTTAGAAATTATTAGGTCTTAGAAACAACAATTAGGTCTTAGAAACATGATTAGGTTTTACAAACAAGTAGGTCTTACAAACATTTACGTCCTAGAAACATTTACGTCCTAAAAACATTTACGTCCTACAAACAATTAGGTCTTAGAAACATTTAGGTCTTACAAACATTTAGGTCTTAGAAACATTTACGTTCACAAACAGTTAGGTCTTAGAAACAGTTAGTTCATAGAAACAATTAGTTCATAGAAACAGTTAGGTCTTAGAAACTATTAGGTCCTTCACACAATTAGGTCTTAGAAACAGTTAGGTCTTAGAAACAGTTAGGTCCTTCACACAATTAGGTCTTAGAAATATTTATGTTCTAGAAACAATTAGGTCTTAGAAATATTTAGGTCCTTCACACAATTAGGTCTTAGAAACATTTAGGTCCTACAAACAATTAGGTCTTAGGAACAAGTTCTAGGGTGGTCATATTTGGCAAGTTGCCTGCTGAAATGAAGGGTTATCAAGTTTGTTCAACATAATGACCTTATTTGATCACAGGGGTCAAATGTATTGAATCTTATAACAGGTTTTCTTGAATGAAATTGATTTTTTGAAAAGTTTCATCCAGGTCACAGAGGTCAGATACGTTGTAAACTTTTAAACAACTTCTTCGGAATAACCAAACAACATAGGGTGGTTATATTTTGCCAGTAGCGTGCTCAGATGATGACCTATCAAGTTTGTTCATGTGAATCATCTTGACCTAATGTCAAGGTCACATATGGCCAAAAGAATGTTAATCTTTATATTTCCTAATCTCAATAAACACAATATCTAGGGTGGTGATATTTGGCTAGTTGCATGCGGAGATAAAGGGCTATAAAGTAAAATCAACTTAATGACCTTGTTAGACTTTCAAGGTAACGGGGGTCAAATATGTTTAAATCTTTCAACAGGTTCTTTTGAATGACTTACAGTCATAGATTTTTGTCCACTTTAAGGTTACAATTGTGAGATTAATACAAGGTGAACGATGCAAGCCCATTGGGTTCTTGTTATTTTTGCTTCATGTTTGCGTTGTTTAAGTACTTAAACATGTTTGAATGCTGTTTTGTTTTATTGTCACTTATGTTTTGTGTACACCTTACAACTACAGATACAGAGTTGGAGCTGGATCCCCAAAGTGTTTCACAAACCCCTCAGCCACTAGAGGGCATTAGTGTGTCATCCCCCTCAGGGGGAAACACCACTGTCCGAACTAGTTCATCCGTCATGGAGGGTATGATGTATGATAACCTCCCTTTGTACTAAATACCCATCGGTCACATTATTTGTGACTCTTGATTATAATTTAACCACTATATAGTGCATGTTTCACTGTAGTATAACCAATTTCTGTCTCATCCCACCCCAACTAAGTGCATGTTTCATAGTAGTTTTACCAATTTCTCTCTCATCCCACCCCAACTAAGTGCATGTTTCACAGTAGTTTTACCAATTTCTGTCTCATCCCACCCCAACTAAGTGTATGTTTCACAGTAGTTTTACTAATTTCTGTCTCATCCCACCCCAACTAAGTGCATGTTTCACAGTAGAATAACCAATTTCTCTCTCATCCCACCCCAACTAAGTGCATGTTTCATAGTAGTTTTACCAATTTCTCTCTCATCCCACCCCAACTAAGTGCATGTTTCACAGTAGTTTTACCAATTTCTGTCTCATCCCACTCCAGCTAAGTGCATGTTTCACAGTAGTTTTACCAATTAAGTCTCATCCCACCCCAACTAAGTGCATGTTTCATAGTAGTTTTACCAATTTCTGTCTCATCCCACCCCAACTAAGTTCATGTTTCACAGTAGTATAACCAATTTATGTCTCATCCCACCCCAACTAAGTTCATGTTTCACTGTAGTATAACCAATTTATGTCTCATCCCACCCCAACTAAGTTCATGTTTCACTGTAGTATAACCAATTTATGTCTCATCCCACCCCAACTAAGTTCATGTTTCACTGTAGTATAACCAATTTATGTCTCATCCCACCCCAACTAAGTTCATGTTTCACTGTAGTATAACCAATTTATGTCTCATCCCACCCCAACTAAGTTCATGTTTCACTGTAGTATAACCAATTTATGTCTCATCCCACCCCAACTAAGTTCATGTTTCACTGTAGTATAACCAATTTATGTCTCATCCCACCCCAACTAAGTGCATGTTTCACAGTAGTATAACCAATATCTGCCTCCACCCCAGCTAAGTGCATGTTTCATAGTAGTATAGCCAATTCATGTCTCATCCCACCCCAACTAAGTGCATGTTTCACAGTAGTATAGCCAATTAAGTCTCATCCCACCCCAACTAAGTGCATGTTTCATAGAAGTATAGCCAATTAAGTCTCATCCCACCCCAACTAAGTGTAGGTTTCACAGTAGTTTTACCAATTTATGTCTCATCCCACCCCAACTAAGTGCATGTTTCACAGTAGTATAGCCAATTAAGTCTCATCCCACCCCAACTAAGTGTATGTTTCACAGTAGTTTTACCAATTTATGTCTCATCCCAACCCAACTTAGTGCATGTTTCACAGTAGAATAGCCAATTAAGTCTCATCCCACCCCAACTAAGTGCATGTTTCACAGTCGTATAGCCAATTAAGTCTCATCCACCCCAACTAAGTGCATGTTTCGCAGTAGTATAGCCAATTAAGTTTCATCCCACCCCAACTAAGTGCATGTTTCATAGGAGTATAGCCAATTAAGTCTCATCCACCCCAACTAAGTGCATGTTTCATAGAAGTATAGCCAATTAAGTCTCATCGCACCCCAACTAAGTGCATGTTTCACAGTCGTATAGCCAATTAAGTCTCATCCCACCCCAACTAAGTGCATGTTTCATAGTAGTATAGCCATTTCAAGTCTCATCCCACCTCAACTAATTATAAGTGCATGTTTTACAGAAGTATAGCCAATTCAAGTCTCAACCCACCCCAACTATATAAGTGCATGCTTCATTTGTAATTTAACCAATTTTTAACTATAACCCACCACCCATTTTTGTGCGTGTTTGAGATGCAGTTGAATCAATTTCTATTTCTACCTTCCCCAAATAAGTGCATGTTTGACAAGGATTGTATCAAATTTTATTTCAACCTACCTCAACTTAGTGAATGTTTCATGTGTATTTTAACCAATTTCTGTCTCAACCCACCCCATCTTGGTGCATGTTTTACAGTAGTTTTACGATTTTCTGTATGTGCCTACCCTAACTTAATGCATGTTTACATATACCAGGTAGTTTGAATGATTTCTGTTTCGCCTTTTCCATCTTAGTACATGTTTCACATGCAGTTGAACTAGTTTCTGCTTAAACCCACCCCAAGTTAAGTTATATCATGTTTAAATCTTTTTTTAAAATCAATTTTGTCTCTTTCCACTCTGTGCATTTTTCACATGTTGTGTGATTAAATTACCAATATTTATTTCCCCCCTCCTGATATAGTGCATGTTTTACATACAGACCCAGTCCTCATGTTTCTGCAGCAGAATTTAACTCATATATCCATTCTCTTGTGCATGCTTCAAAAGTAGTTTGAACCCTACTTAACACCCATGCACCTTTTTGCTTTTGGTTCACAATGGGTGTAATTTCTTTTTAGTGTATGTTTCCAATCCAATCACCTTCATCAATAAAAATCCTATATTTTCGTCCCTTGTAGCACATTTACCTTTTTTCTCTTTCTACTGTGTGACCCTGTATGACCTTTGCGTTTATAAGTGAATAAGACTTTAAGAGATACCTATATAAAAATTCACTGACATGTAATGTGTGACAGTTTGTCACCTTAACTTATCTATTTTAGTGCATGCTTTTCACACCTAAACACCTTTCACAAAACTTTGTGGTGTTGAGGGTATCTATTTATTAGCTAAAGTGCATGTCAATGCTGTTTTTTTGTTAAATGACTTCTTAAGCCTGATGAGTAACATCTTCGCCTGACATAAATTTTATTTTTTATATAAGCTATTGTAATGAATAATTTTCTTGTAGAAACGATACGGTTAATGTATTAAAGTCTGTTTATATTACAGCTAAGACAGTATGCTGTAAAGTTGACCAGATGAACTCTCATTGTTTTATTCTAAGAACAGATTTGTAGGTTAAAATTTTAGGCATCACATCTTCATTGATAGTCAGTAGCCCTAACTAACTCTGCATTAGAGACTAGAAACTACAAGGTTTTTATATTTACATTGTTTTGCCAGCAGTGAATAAAAGCTTCCTTATTCCTCTGGCAATAAGCCCAACATAAGTAATGTTTAAAAAAACACTTTTTTTATGGTCCGGAAATAAGCCCACTCATATTTGTTAGAGCTCAGCAGAAATGTCAAAAAAAAGAAGTTTTATGGAAATGTACATTGGCACCAGTAATATAAGGCAGCAGGATAAGAACCAATCTATCATTAACTCATTCAGATCTGATGGTAAAAATCATCTGGTGATTCATTAAATTTTCCGAAATATCAATTAGCACAATCATTATTAAGCACAATATTTTTTGTGCAAATAGTGCTTAAATAAGATTGACACTTAAATATAAGCATTTACAGTATGCATACTTTATGATTAACTTGACCAACATTCAACAGGGATATCTCGAAGGGGATTTAATGGCATGATAAGGATAATCTCCATTGAGGAATGAAGTCAAATGAACTTATATTTGATAAAAGAATTGTGGGAAAAACCAGTATCTGTGGAAAAAGGAAGATATACTGGTAGTATTTAGCAATTTTCAATATATCACAAAGGATATTTACAGATTTAATGGTGTTAAGCGATGTGATAAAAGGTTTGATAACATACGGGTTGGGGAGGAAGGAGGGTATTTTTGTTGATTTTGTGGTACTCCTTATCAATAAATTTATACATATATGACAAATATATTTTGAACAATGATTAAAGGTGTTGATTGGCCAGCATTCAAAACCTTGGCTAAACAATGAATTAATGTGCTAACAAAATAACAAACTTTGTTCAAACCACAAAATTTGAGCCTCACAAAAATAAGTCCTGTGTGAAATGGAATGATAAATAACAGTCTATTTTAAATGCTAGGTATTTGTGTTTTTCTTAATAGGATCAAAGGAAGGTGGGCAACAGGACCAGATAGCAGAGGAGAAGGAAGAAGGAAAGACAGACGGTGAGAAAACCTGTGATATTCCAGATATTCCAGATACAGTAAAAGTGCCATGGCTTTTTGTTTAAACGACTTCTTCTGAAGATCCAAACGGCCTGAAGTCATGATATTTGGCCAGTAGCATCCTATGATGAAGCCCGACAAAGTGTGTGATTAAAAATGACATTGACCCACTTGCAAGGTCATAGGGTTCTAACAGGTCAAAACATTCAAATGACTTCTTCTGAAGATCTGAAAGGCCTAGAGTCATGATATATGGCCGTACCATCCTATGATGGCACACAACAAAGTTTGCAAATGAAAATGACCTTGACCTACTTTCAAAGTCACAGGAGTGAAATAGGTCTAAACCTTCAAACAACTTCTTCTGAAGATCTGAAAGGCCTGAAGTCATAACATTTGGCCAGTAGTATCATATGATGGAGTCTGACAAAGTTTGCGAATGAAAATGACCTTGACCTACTTTCAAGGTCATAGGAGTGAAATAAGTCTTAACCTTCAAACGACTTCTCCTGAAGATCTGATTGCCCTAAAGTCATGATATTTGTCCAGTAGCATCCTATGATGGAACCTGATGAAGTTTGCAAATGAAAATGACATTGACCTTTACTTTCAAAGTCGTTTGTCTGTCATGCGACACCATCCTTATATGAACTTAGCTGTTGATAAAACGATAAACAAATAACAATAAACAAAACTGTTCAACACACTTCTGAATATCTGAAATGTTCCAAGTCCTGCTCCTTTCCCCCACCAGCATCCTATGTTTGAGTTCAACATCATTTGCACATGAATATGCCCTTGTGCTACATATGCTCTCAACGTCACAGGGATCAAACAACTAGCCAATCAACCTAGCTTCACAATATTTGGCAAACAAATCAATGTAACAAAACAAACAGGTGAGTGACACAGGCCTTTCTGGGCCTCTTGTTTACAAGATGCCTCATTATATCCCCCACAATGAAGTTAGGGATGGGGATGGTTTATTAGAACCAACCCGTCTGTCCGGAATATTGTGTCAAGAATGTCTTAAAAACTACAGAAGAAGTTTGTCTCAAACTTAGCATACTACTTCCCTATGATTGTTGGTGACTGCCCCACATAGACCTTGAACCCATTACCAGTGGTGATGGCTAGTGGAAGCAGAATGTCAGATGCCTTATCCACTTGGCCACCGCAGCCCAGTGGTGGAGGGCTAGTAGTAGCAGAATGTCAGATGCCTTATCCACTTGGCCACCGCTGCCCAGTGGTGATGGCTAGTGGTAGCAGAATGTCAGATGCCTTATCCACTTGGCCACCGCGGCCCAGTGGTGATGGCTAGTGGTAGCAGAATGTCAGATGCCTTATCCACTTGGCCACCGCGGCCCAGTGGTGATGGCTAGTGGTAGCAGAATGTCAATTGCCTTATACACTTGGCCAGCGGCCCAGTGGTGGAGGGCTAGTGGTAGCAGAATGTCAGATGCCTTATCCTCTTGGCCACCGCGGCCCAGTGGTGATGGCTAGTGGGAGCAGAATGTCAGATGCCTTATCCACTTGGCCACGGCGGCCCAGTGGTGATGGCTAGTGGTAGCAGAATGTCAATTGCCTTATCCACTTGGCCACCCCGGCCCAGTGGTGATGGCTAGTGGTAGCAGAATGTCAGATGGCTTATCCACTTGGCCATCGCGACCCATTGGTGATGGCTACTAGTAGCAGAATGTCAGATGCCCTTTCCACTTGGGCACTGCGTCCCAGTGGTGATGGCTAGTGGAAGCAGAATGTCAGATGCCTTATCCTCTTGGCCACCGCGGCCCAGTGGTGATGGCTAGTGGTAGCAGAATGTCATATGCCTTATCCACTTGGCCATCGCGACCCATTGGCGATGGCTAGTAGTAGCAGAATGTCAGATGCCCTTTCCACTTGGGCACTGCGTCCCAGTGGTGATGGCTAGTGGAAGCAGAATGTCAGATGCCTTATCCACTTGGCCACCGCCACCCAGTGGGGATGGCTAGTGGTAGCAGAATGTCAGATGCCTTATCCCCTTGGCCACCGCGGCCCAGTGGTGATGGCTAGTAGTAGCAGAATGGCAGATGCCCTTTCCACTTGGCCACTGCGTCCCAGTGGTGATGGCTAGTAGTAGCAGAATGTCAGACGCCTTATCCACTTGGCCACCACAGCCCAGTGGTGATGGCTAGTATTAGCAGAATGTCAGACGCCTTATCCACTTGGCCACCACAGCCCAGTGGTGATGGCTAGTATTAGCAGAATGTCAGACGACTTATCCACTTGGCCACCGCAGCCCATTGGTGGAGGGCTAGTAGTAGCAGAATGGCAGATGCCTTATCCACAGTGGTGATGGCTAGTGGTAGCAGAATGTCAATTGCCTTATACACTTGGCCAGCGGCCCAGTGGTGGAGGCCTAGTGGTAGCAGAATGTCAGATGCCTTATCCACTTGGTAACCGCGGCCCAGTGGTGATGGCTGGTGGTAGCAGAATGTCAGATGCCTTATCCACTTGGTAACCGCGGCCCAGTGGTGATGGCTGGTGGTAGCAGAATATCAGATGCCTTATCCACTTGGCCACCGCGGCCCAGGGGTGATTGCTAGTGGTAGCAGAATGTCAGATGCCCTATCCCCTTGGCCACCGCGGCCCAGTGGTGATGGCTAGTGGGAGCAGAATGTCAGATGCCTTATCCACTTGGCCATCGCGACCCATTGGTGATGGCTAGTAGTAGCAGAATATCAGATGCCCTTTCCACTTGGCCACTGCGTCCCAGTGGTGATGGCTAGTGGTAGCAGAATATCAGATGCCTTATCCACTTGGCCACCGCGGCCCAGTGGTGATCGCTAGTGGTAGCAGAATGTCAGATGCCTTATCCACTTGGCCATCGCGACCCATTGGTGATGGCTAGTAGTAGCAGAATGTCAGATGCCCTTTCCACTTGGCCACTGCGTCCCAGTGGTGATGGCTAGTGGAAGCAGAATGTCAGATGCCTTATCCACTTGGGAACCGCGGCCCAGTGGTGATGGCTAGTATTAGCAGAATGTCAGACGCCTTATCCACTTGGCAACCGCGGCCCAGTGGTGATGGCTGGTGGTAGCAGAATGTCAGATGCCTTATCCCCTTCGCCACCGCGACCCAGTGGTGATGGCTAGTTGTAGCAGAATGTCAGATGCCTTATCCACTTCGCCACCGGGACCCAGTGGTGATGGCTAGTGGTAGCAGAATGCCAGATGCCTTATCCACTTGGCCACCGCGGCCGAGTGGTGATGGCTGGTGGTAGCAGAATGTCAGATGCCTTATCCACTTGGGAACCGCGGCCCAGTGGTGATGGCTAGTATTAGCAGAATGTCAGATGCCTTATCCACTTGGCAACCGCGGCCCAGTGGTGATGGCTAGTATTAGCAGAATGTCAGATGCCTTATCCACTTGGCCACCGCGACCCAGTGGTGATGGCTAGTTGTAGCAGAATGTCAGATGCCTTATCCACTTGGCCAACGCGGCCCAGTGGTGGAGGGCTAGTAGTAGCAGAATGTCAGATGCCTTATCCACTTCGCCACCGCGACCCAGTGGTGATGGCTAGTGGTAGCAGAATGTCAGATGCCTTATCCACTTGGCCACTGTCACTGGGGATTCCTCCCCCAACCTTAGGGGCCAGGGCGAGGCCCAAAAGGGAAAATTAACCAATATTTCAAAAATCTTCTTATTCAGACTCAGAGGTATTACAGTCAATTTCTCTGCATGGATGGAAACATCATCAGGGGCTTTATTTAAATTGTAAATTTCAGGATCCCTGAGCTATCCATTCTCCCTTGGGGAGGGGTAAAGTTTACTATAGTTTATATAGGGAAACAACACTTTTGGGTATATTTTGACAATTTTCTGTTGGAAATTATTTTTACTTGGTGAGAATTATCCTTGGAGGAGGATGGTTTCAAATTGTAAAATTGAGAATCCTACCCCAACCCTAGGGGCCAGGGCGGGGCCCAAAAGAGAAAATTAACCAATATTTCAAAAATCTTCTTCTCCAGACTCAGAGGTATTACAGTCATTTTCTCTGCATGGATGGAAAGATCATCAGGGGCTTTATTTAAATTGTAAATTTCAGGACCCCCGAGCTATCCGTTCTCCCTTGGGGAGGGGGTAAAGTTTACTATAGTTTATATAGGGAAACAACACTTTTGGGTATATTTTGACAATTTTCTGTTGGAAATTATTTTTACTTGATGAGAATTATCCTTGAAGGAAGATGGTTTTAAATTGTAAAATTAGGATTCCTGCCCCAACCCTCGGGGCCAGGGCGGGGCCCAAAAGGGAATATTTACAAATATTTTAAAATTCTTATCCTTTGATGACATGACAAGTATTGTATTTCACTTAGTTTACATGCTGATTTCCACATCACATCTAAACAATAAAATAAAGCTACCAGTACCTATGATATAACTCAGGTGACCGCTAAGGCCCTTGGGCCTCTTGTTTAATTTCCATTGGAAGTAATTCAATTTAAGTTAGCATTATCAGTATTAGGTAGCAGTTTGGTAGTATACACATATCAGCCCTGACTGACCCCCAGGGGCTGATGGGTGGGGCCAAAAAGGGTCGAATTGACTGAAATTTCAAAAATCTTCTTCTCAAGACCAAGATATGGTAGAATCAAATACTCTTCATAGATGTAAGGGTCTTAAGGTGCTCTACCAAAATAGTGAATTTTATGACCCTGGGGTCTCATGTTTCCCCCTGGAGAGGGGTAAACTTTACTATAGTTTATATAGGGAAATCACATTTTGGACCAACATTTGTTTAATTTTCATTAGAAGTAATTCAATTTAGGTTAGCATTATCAGTATTAGGTAGCAGTTTGATAGTATGCACAAATTAGCCCTGACTGACCCCCGGGTCTGATGGGTGGGGCCAAAAAGGGTCGAATTGACTGAAATTTCAAAAATCTTCTTCTCAAAGACCCAGATTTGGTAGAATCAAACACTCTTCATAGATGGAAGGGTCTTAAGGTTTATGACCCTAGGGTCTCATGTTTACCCCATGGGGAAGGAGGGGGGGGGGNTGCTAGTTTCAAATACTTTTTAGTCTTAAATCTGTATGCTAGATATTGAATAAGGTGGTTTTATTGTTTTTTGTCACTTTGAATAATATTTCTGTTCATGTTAAAAACAAAATCAACTCTTTGTATAAATATATCAGGTGACCTTTAAGGCCCATGGGCCTCTTGTTATAGCAAGTCAGCTAACCACTCTTTGAATGATGCAGATCTTATTTCAATGAAAGAAAGTATATAACACTATATGGCATTCAATGGGCGTATATTGTTCTGCCCCGTGGTACTCTTGTTTATGGAGTTATTGCCCTTTGTTGAAAAATCTTTGTCCGGACAACTTCTCTTAAACTACGGGGCCAAATTCAACAAGTTTTCAGAAATGGTAACTAACCCCTGATGTTGTGCAACAAGATATTATATTTTCAATGTGAACTTATTTTACGGAGTTATGGACCTTGATGACAGATCCTTGTCTGGACAACTTTTCTTTAACTACTAGGCTGATTTCAACGACACTTTACAGAAATGATAGCTACCCCCTGTCATCGTGTAGTTGTGTACTTTCTATCAATTATTTCATTTGCTTGGAATATGACAGCTTGTTGGGGCTACATAGTTTGTCCTCATTATTCTGTGTATCTGTGTATGGGATGGAGGAATGTGAAATGCAAAAAGTAGGGTCACAGTGACCTGTTGTTTTACCTTTGACCTTAGCCTCTGAAAAAGTTTGATTGGGACATATCTTGGGCTAATTCCCGTGGACTCACCAGATTTGATATGCAAGTATGTTTTGGCACAGGGAGTTTAGGAAAAATATCATTACAGGTAGGAGACTGGATTGCTTTGCAATATTTTGTCTTAGTTAACCTTTTGCTTACAGTTCTGCTTTATTTGGGAGTGGGGGTTTAGTGCGGTTCTAGTTTCAACTTATAATTACTTGTACATATTGTAATTTATCAGTAACACCAAGGCAATTCCTATTTATTTGCAGCAGTGTATGGCAATGACAGTGTTTAATTCCATGGGCTTTCACAGGCTTTTCCTATATCCCAATTCCTGTTAGAAAGATCATAATTAAATATTCTGAAATGAAATCATTTCCAGGCGAAGTAGGCAGTGGTCCAGCTGCCAAGGGCGCAACAGGAGATAAACAAGTCGAAGATAAGGTAAGGGCACAACAGGAGATAAACAAGTCGAAGATAAGGTAATTGGGCACAACAGAAGATAAACAAGTCGAAGATAGGTAAGGGCACAACAGGAGATAAACAAGTCGAAGATAAGGTAAGGGCACAACAGAAGATAAACAAGTCGAAGATAAGGTAAGGGCACAACAGGAGATAAGCAAGTTGAAGATAAGGTAAGGGCACAACAGAAGATAAACAAGTCGAAGATAAGGCAAGGGCACAACAGGAGATAAACAAGTCAAAGATAAGGTAAGGGCACAACAGAAGATAAACAAGTCGAAGATAGGTAAGGGCACAACAGGAGATAAACAAGTCGAAGATAAGGAAAGGGCACAACAGGAGATAAGCAAGTTGAAGATAAGGTAAGGGCACAACAGAAGATAAACAAGTCGAAGATAAGGGAAGGGCACAACAGGAGATAAACAAGTCGAAGATAAGGAAAGGGCACAACAGAAGATAAACAAGTCGAAGATAAGGGAAGGGCACAACAGGAGATAAACAAGTCGAAGATAAGGGAAGGGCACAACAGGAGATAAACAAGTCGAAGATAAGGTAAGGGCACAACAGGAGATAAACAAGTCAAAGATAAGGTAAGGGCACAACAGGAGATAAACAAGTCGTAGATAAGGTAAGGGCACAACAGGAGATAAACAAGTCAAAGATAAGGTAAGGGCACAACAGGAGATAAACAAGTCAAAGATAAGGTAATTGGGCACAACAGGAGATAAACAAGTTGAAGATAAGGTAAGAAGAAAACATTGTGGCTGTAGATTTATTGGTTGGTTAGAAATTAATTACCATCAGGGTCCAGCTATTCTGAGCTGATAGGGTAACGACAACTTCTTACAAAATTAAAACGGTATGTTCTTAAAAAGGATTCTTAAAAGGAGTTCAAAATGATATTTCATTTCAGTAATAATTACCATAACTTTAGTATGCATATACAATACCTACACCCATCTTTGTAGCCCAAAAACAAAAGATTCAAATATCCCTACCTCCCTTCCGTGACGTAACCCATATCTTGATGACAGAGCCATCGAGTGATCGCCCTTCCTTTTCCTTTTATGGCTAGTGCGGGATCCGCCCTTAGCGTCAGAACCAATCTTTTTTCCTCCACTGGGGGATCCGGAAAGGCTCTGGCGCTCCAGGAGGAAGTAAGGACTATGCTTACCAAGGGCGCATTCGAGGAGATTCCTATGTCGGTATGCACGCCAGGGTTCTACCCCAGAATGTTTCTGGTTCTAGATGGATCTGTCAGGTCATCAAGTATGGTTACGACCACTCGGATGATCAGGTTCGGGTGTTGTATAAGGTGAGAGCTCATGAGATCAGGGCCCTTGCTGCGTCATGGGCCATCCTCAATGGGTCCCCGTTTCAGGAGTTCACGTCCGCAGCTTTCTGGCGCAGACAGACTACCTTCACGGATTATTCTCTCCAGTCCTTGGCTTCTCATTCTGATGGATTGTATTCCCTTGGACCGGTGGTGGTTGCACAGTCTGTGGCTGTTCCTCCACAGTAATTCAGTGATTTTTAAATAGTATGCTATCAGGCACCACGGTGGTACACCTGCTTGTTTCACGGAGAGGTTTTCCATTTTGTAATTACTTTCGGGGTTTTATTAGGGGGGTTCCTTGAACCTTTACCCTACCTTGAGCATGTCTCGAGTTTGTTCCATCAACCTGGTCTGCCTGGATTTGAAGCCTCCACTGCGGTAAGACGAATTTGCATACTAAAATTATGGTAATTATTACTGAAAAGAAATTCATGATGTAATACTTACCATTACTTTATGGAGTCCCACCCTGTGTTCGTCCCCTTGCCTCCTCAACCCGGCTGCCTTTAGGCTCTATAAAAGAGGTTTGAGGAAGGGCGATCACTCGATGGCTCTGTCATCAAGATATGGGTTACGTCACGGTAGGGAGGTAGGGATATTTGAATCTTTTGTTTTTGGGCTACAAAAATGGGTGTAGGTATTGTATATGCATACTAAAGTTATGGTAAATATTACATCAAGAAAATTTGTTTTACTTCAAAAACCTCAATTTATTGATTATAAACACAAAATGTTTGTTCCAATTTTAAATTAATCACATTTTTGAACATTTGAATAAATGACTTGTTAATCAGGCTAGGATATTTGAACCAGACTTGGAGGTTTATGGGCATTTGATATATGAAACAGTCTTGGAGGGTTATGGGCATTTGATATATAAACCAGACTTGGAGGGTACCAGGCATTAGATATATGAAACAGACTGAGGGGAAACTAGGCATCAGATATCTGAACCCGACTTCGGGGTTACTAGGCATCTGATATCTGAACCAGACTTAGGGGTAACTAGTCATCAGATATCTGAACCAGACTAAGGGGTTACTAGGTATCTGATATCTGAATCAGACTTAGGGGTTACTAAGCATCTGATATCTGAACCAGACCGAGTGGTTACTAGGTATCTAGATATCTGAACCAGACTTAGAGGTTACTAGACATCTGATATCTGAACCAGACTAAGGGGTTACTAGGCATCTGATATCTTAACCAGACCTAGTGGTTACTAGGCATCAGATATCTGAACCAGACCTAGTGGTAACATGGCATCAGATATTTGAACAAGACCTAGTGGTAATTAGGCATCAGATACTTTAACCAGATTAAGGGGTTACTAGGTATCTGATATCTGATCCAGACTTAGGGATTACTAGGTATCAGATATCTGAACCAGACTTAGGGGTTACTAGGTATCAGATATCTGAACAAGACCTAGTGGTTTCGAGGCATTAGATATCTGAACAAGACCTAGTGGTTTCTAGGCATCAGATATTTGAACCAGACCTAGTGGTTACTAGGCATCAGATATCTGAACCAGACTAAGGTGTTACTGGACATCTGATATCTGAACCAGACTTAGGGATTACTAGGCATCTGATATCTAAATCAGATTTAGTGGTTACTAGGTATCAGATATCTGAACAGCACCTTGTGGTTACTAGGTATCAGATATCTGAACCAGACTTAGAGGTTACTAGACATCTGATATCTGAACCAGACTAAGGAGTTACTAGGCATCTGATATCTGAACCAGATCTAGTGGTTACTTGGTATCAGATATCTGAACCAGACCTTGTGGTTACTAGGTATCAGATATCTGAACAAGACCTAGAGGTAACTAGGCATCTGATATCTGAACCAGACCGAGTGGTTACTATGTATCAGATATCTGAACCAGACTTAGAGGTTACTAGACATCTGATATCTGAACCAGACTAAGGAGTTACTAGGCATCTGATATCTGAACCAGATCTTGTGGTTACTTGGTATCAGATATCTGAACCAGACCTTGTGGTTACTAGGCATCAGATATCTGAACCAGACCTAGTGGTAACATGGCATCAGATATTTGAACAAGACCTAGTGGTAATTAGGCATCAGATACTTAAACCAGATTGAGGGGTTACTAGGTATCTGATATCTTATCCAGACTTAGGGGTAACTAGGTATCAGATATCTGAACCAGACTTAGGGGTTACTAGGTATTAGAAATCTGAACAAGACCTAGTGGTTTCGAGGCATTAGATATCTGAACCAGGCTTAGAGGTTACTAGACATCTGATATCTGAACCAGACTAAGGGGTTACTAGACATCTGATATCTGAACCAGACTAAGGGGTTACTAGACATCTGATATCTGAACCAGACTAAGGGGTTACTAGACATCTGATATCTGAACCAGACTAAGGGGTTACTAGGCATCTGATATCTTAACCCGACCTAGTGGTTACTAGGCATCAGATATCTGAACCAGATCTAGTGGTAACATGGCATCAGATATTTGAACATGACCTAGTGGTAATTAGGCATCAGATACTTTAACCAGATTTAGGGGTTACTAGGTATCTGATATCTTATCCAGACTTAGGGTTAACTAGGTATCAGATATCTGAACCAGACTTAGAGGTTACTAGGCATCTGATATCTGAACCTAGTTACCCCTAAGTCTGGTTCAGATATCTGAACCAGACCTAGTGGTAACAGGGCATCAGATATTTGAACAAGACCTAGTGGTAATTAGGCATCAGATACTTTAACCAGATTAAGGGGTTACTAGGGATCTGATATCTGATCCAGACTTAGGGATTACTAGGTATCAGATATCTTAACTAGACTTAGTGGTTACTAGGCATCAGATATCTGAACAAGACTTAGGGGTTACTAGGTATCTGCTATCCGAACCAGACTTAGGGGTTACTAGGCATCAGATATCTGAAACCTAGTTACCCCTAAGTCTGGTTCAGATATCTGATGCCTAGAAACCACTAGGTCTGGTTCAGATATCTGAACCAGACTTAGGGGTAACTAGATTTCAGATATCTGAACCAGACCTAGTGGTAACAAGGCATCAGATATTTGAACCAGACCTAGTGGTTACTAGGCATCAGATATCTGAACAAGACTTAGGGGTTACTAGGTATCTGCTATCCGAACCAGACTTAGGGGTTACTAGGCATCAGATATCTGAACCAGACTTAGGGGTAACTAGGTTTCAGATATCTGAACCAGACCTAGTGGTTACTAGGTATCAGGTATCTGAACCAGACTTAGGGGTTACTAGGTATCAGATATCTGAACACGACCTAGTGGTTTCGAGGCATTAGATATCTGAACAAGACCTGGAGGTTTCTAGGCATCAGATATTTGAACCAGACCTAGTGGTTACTAGGCATCAGATATCTGAACCAGAATTAGGGGTAACTAGGCATCAGATATCTGAGCCAGACTAAGGGTATCAGATATCTGAACAAGACCTAGTGGTTTCGAGGCATTAGATATCAGAACAAGACCTAGCGGTTTCTAGGCATCAGATATTTGAACCAGACCTATTTGTTACTAGGCATCAGATATCTGAACCAGACTAAGGGGTTACTAGACATCTGATATCTGAACCAGACGAAGGGGTTACTAGGCATCTGATATCTGAACCAGATCTCGTGGTTACTAGGTATCAGATATCTGAACCAGACCTTGTGGTTACTAGGTATCAGATATCTGAACAAGACCTAGTGGTTTCGAGGCATTAGATATCAGAACAAGACCTAGCGGTTTCTAGGCATCAGATATTTGAACCAGACCTATTTGTTACTAGGCATCAGATATCTGAACCAGACTAAGGTGTTACTGGACATCTGATATCTGAACCAGACTTAGGGATTACTAGGTATCAGATATCTTAACAGGACCTTGTGGTTACTAGGTATCAGATGTCTGAACCAGACTTAGAGGTTACCAGACATCTGATATCTGAACCAGATCTAGTGGTTACTAGGGATCAGATATCTGAACCAGACCTTGTGGTTTCTAGGTATCAGATATCTGAACAAGACCTTGTGGTTACTAGGTATCAGATATCTGAACAAGACCTAGTGGTAACTAGGCATCTGATATCTGAGAGTTACTAGGCATCTGATATCTGAACCAGATCTCGTGGTTACTAGGTATCAGATATCTGAACCAGACCTAGTGGTTACTAGGTATCAGATATCTGAACCAGACTTAGGGGTAACTAGGCATCAGATATCTGAGCCAGACTAAGGGGTAATCTGATATCTGATCCAGACTTAGGGGTAACTAGGTATCAGATATCTGAACCAGACTTAGGGGTAACTAGGCATCAGATATCTGAGCCAGACTAAGGGTATCAGATATCTGAACAAGACCTAGTGGTTACTAGGTATCAGATATCTGAACCAGACCTTATGGGTTACTAGGCATCAGATATCTGAACCAGATCTAGTGGTTAGAACAAGACCTAGCGGTTTCTAGGCATCAGATATTTGAACCAGACCTAGCGGTTACTAGGCATCAGATATCTGAACCAGACCTAGTGGTAACATGGCATCAGATATTTGAACAAGACCTAGTGGTAATTAGGCATCAGATACTTTAACCAGATTAAGGGGTTACTAGGTATCTGATATCTGATCCAGACTTAGGGGTAACTAGGTATCAGATATCTGAACCAGACTTAGGGGTTACTTGGTATCAGATATCTGAACAAGACCTAGTGGTAACTAGGCATCTGATATCTGAGAGTTACTAGGCATCTGATATCTGAACCAGATCTAGTGGTTTCTAGGTATCAGATATCTGAACCAGACCTTGTGGTTACTAGGTATCAGATATCTGAACAAGACCTAGTGGTTACTAGGTATCAGATATCTGAACCAGACTTAGAGGTTACCAGACATCTGATATCTGAACCAGACGAAGGGGTTACTAGGCATCTGATATCTGAACCAGATCTAGTGGTTACTAGGTATCAGATATCTGAACCTGACCTTGTGGTTTCTAGGTATCAGATATCTGAACAAGACCTAGTGGTAACTAGGCATCAGATATCTGAACAAGACTTAGGGGTTACTAGGTATCTGCTATCCGAACCAGACTTATGGGTTACTAGGCATCAGATATCTGAACCAGACCTAGTGGTTACTAAGATCTAGTGGTTACTAGGTATCAGATATCTGAACCAGACCTAGTGGTTACTAGGTATCAGATATCTGAACCAGACTTAGGGGTAACTAGGCATCATATATCTTAACCAGACTAAGGGGTAACTAGGCATCAAATATCTTAACCAGACCTAGTGGTTACTAGGTATCAGATATCTGAACCAGACCTTATGGGTTACTAGGCATCAGATATCTGAACCAGATCTAGTGGTTACTAGGCATCTGATATCTTAACCAGACTTAGGGATTACTAGGTATCAGATATCTTAACTAGACTTAGTGGTTACTAGGCATCAGATATCTGAACAAGACCTAGTGGTAACTAGGCATCAGATATCTAAACAAGACTTAGGGGTTACTAGGTATCTGATATCTGAACCAGACTTAGGGGTTACTAGGCATCAGATATCTGAACCAGATCTAGTGGTTACTAGGTATTAGATATCTGAACGAGACCTTGTGGTTACTAGGCATCAGATATCTGAACCAGACCTAGCGGTTACTAGGCATCTGATATCTGAGCCAGACCTTGTGGTTTCGAGGCATAAGATATCTGAACAAGACCTAGTGGTTTCTAGGCATCAGATATCTGAACCAGACTTAGGGGTTACTAGGTATCTGATATCTGAACAAGACCTAGTGGTTACAAGGCATCAGATATCTAAACCAGACTTAGGGGTTACTTGGCATCTGATATCTGAACCAGACTTAGGGGTTACTAGGCATCAGATATCTGAACCAAATCTAGTGATTACTAGGTATCAGATATCTGAACCAAACCTTGTGGTTACTAGGCATCAGATATCTGAACCAGACCTATTGGTTACTAGGTATCAGATATCTGAACCAGACTTAGGGGTAACTAGGCATCAAATATATTAACCAGACTTAGGGGTTACTAGGCATCTGATATCTGAACCAGACTTAGGGGTTACTAGGCAACAGATATCTTAACCAGAATTAGTGGTTTCTAGGCATCATATATCTGAACCAGACCTAGTGGTTACTAGGCATCAGATATCTGAACCAGACTTAGGGGTAACTAGGCATCAGATATCTGAGCCAGACTAAGGGGTAACTAGGCATCATATATCTGAACCAGACTAAGGGATTACTAGGCATCAGATATCTGAACCAGACTGAGTGGTTACTAGGCATCTGATACCTGAACCAGACCTAGTGGTTACTAGGCATCAGCTATCTGAACCAAACTTAGTGGTTACTAGGCATCATATATCTGAACCAGACTTAGGGGTAACTAGGCATCAGATATTTTAACCAGACTTAGGGGTTACTAGGCTTCAGATATCTGAACCAGACTTGGGGGTTACTAGGCATCTGATATCTGAACCAGACTTAGGGGTTACTAGGTATATGATATCTGAACTAGACTTAGGGGTTACTAGGTATCTGATATCTGAACCAGACCAAGTGGTTTCTAGGCATCAGATATCTGAACCAAACCTAGTGGTTACTAGGTATCTGATATCTGAACCAGACCTAGTGGTGTCTAGGCATCAGATATCTGAACCAAACTTAGTGGTTACTAGGTATCAGATATCTGAACCAGACTTGGGGGTTACTAGGCATCTGATATCTGAACCAGACCAAATCAGATATTTGAACCAGACCTAGTGGTTTCTAGGCATCAGATATCTGAACCAGACCTAGTGGTTGCTAGGTATCAGATATCTGAACCAGACCTAGTGGTTACTTGGTATCTGATATCTGAGGGTTGATTTCATTTGTTGTTTTACCTACACCAGGGGTTTTATTCCTGTACTTTTGGTCTAGATACTGATAAAGTGTTATTCAATGTAAAGAAATGTTCTCACTGTAATGATGTGTAATCTTTAAATAGAGATAGAGAAATCAAAGTTCCATTAAAGGGGGATAAGTCTGCTGCACACAAACAAATTTAAAGGGGGGTAAGTCTGCTGTACACAGAAATCAAAGTTCCATTAAAGGGGGGCAAGTCTGCTGTGCACAGAAATCAGAGTTCCGTTAAGGGGGGTGGGGGGTGGGGGGGTAATTCTGCTGTACACAGAAATCATTGTTCAATTGAAGGGGGGCAAGTCTGCTGTGCACAGAAATGTGCATACAAAAGAAGATATATTGTGTATTTAATGAATACTCATCTATAAAAGCAGTAATTTTACTTTTTTTTTCTACTAAGGCCTCTGCGCTTGACTTTAGGAAATAGGAAGAAAACTATATAATAACTAAGAAATAGCAAAAGAAATTCTCTTGATATAGTTTTATCATAACACTATCTAGTAGTTGTCTAGTTTTTTACACCAATGTAATGATGCAATGTTTCCCATTCAGCCCCAGTCAGATGTACCAATTCCATACCCTTCCACAGAGACTGTGCGAGGGGTTGTCTTCGGCGATGAGATCACCAAAGAAGGCAGAGTACCAGAGTCTGTAGACATTACACAGGTAGCTATGGAGTGTGTCTGATATGGACTCTTTTAAAAGTTAAAACACAACAACATCAGGCGATCAAATATTTTCATGATGGAACCTCTTATGTTTATCACACTAGACATCATTAAAGGGTGGATTTCAATTACACTGCTAGTTTCCTCTCATTGGAATGGAAGTCTACTCAAATTGTGGTAAATGAAAATATTCTGTTGGAAAGTATTTGTCTTTCATTTTTAGGTCACCTGAGACAAAGTCACAAGTGTGTCCGTCGTGCGTCCGTAAACAATTTACATTTTCGACTTCTTCTCCAAAACCCCTGAACCAATTTCAATGAAATTTTGCGGAATCCTTCCATGGCCAAAGGTCAACCAACATTTATATGGTCCCCAGCCCCCAGGGGCCTGAGGGGCAGGGCCAAAAAGGGTTGAATTGACTGAAATTTCAAAAATCTTCTTCTCAAGACCCAGATATGGTAGAATCAAATACTCTTCATAGATGGAAGGGTCTTAAGGTGCTTTACTGAAATTGTGAATTTCATGACTCTTGGGTCTCACGTGTCCCCCTGGGGAGGGGGGTATACTTTACTATAGTTTATTTAGGGAAATCACATTTTGGACCAGCATTTGTTTCATTTTCATTGGAATTAATTCAAACTTGGTTAGCATTATCAGTATTGGATAGCAGTTTGATGATATGCACAAATCAGCCCTGACTGACCCCCAGGGGCTGATGGGCGGGACCAAAAAGGGTCGAATTGACAGAAATTTCAAAAATCTTCTTCTCAAGACCCAGATATGGTAGAATCAAATACTCTTCATAGATGGAAGGGTCTTGAGGTGCTTTACCGAAATTGTGAATTTAATGACCCTGGGGTCTCACGTTTTCTCCTGGGGAGGGGGTATTCTTTACTATAGTTTAATTGTGAATTATATGGTCCCCAGGGATCTGAACGATGGGGCCAAAAAGCATAAAATTGACTAAAATTTCAAAAATCTTCTTCTCAAGACCCAGATATGGTAGAATCAAATACCCTTCATAGATGGAGGATCTTAAGGTGCTTTACCAAAATTCAGCTGACTGACAGAACCACTATTTGTACATCGTACATCTTTCACACTACTTTTGCATTACATGTAGTTCAAGTTACCTTTGTTACAAAATGAGTTCTTTTTCATTTGGCAACATCGATAACATCAGTTTTTACATAAATCAGGTGACCGTTACGGCCAATGGGCCTCTTGTTTTTGCAATCATTTGTCACATTGATGCAAAATTTGGTCACTGCCACCCAGTTGAAATTTTCCATTTTATATTTTTGAATGCACTAAGTATGTTGAAATTTATGTTTTACATAATTTGTAATATAAATATCATTGAAAGAAATAGAGGGTATCTAACAGTGCTATGCACTCGTGAACGATATCAAAATATTAGCCACACAAGTGAAATATATTTGGTATTATGGAAGACCCAGTTAGATGTTCTGTTTATTATATTTTTTTTATGAAAACCTACCCAGGAACACCAAGTTGAGAATACTTGATCTGGATCATTTTACCACTAGCATGTCTATTAAACCCAACTAAATATAGTCCTCTCTGCAAATATTTTGATAAACTGTTAAAAACTCAATATTAATTCCTTTAATTGCCAAATAATAATCATGATGTAATTATCTAAATCCTGTCCTATCAACTCAGATCACTATCAACCGATTAGCCTAACCTGGGACTTAGAGACGCTGACAACGTGTTTCATTTGACATGAGTTCCTGCGATCAAACAGTCAGAATTGCTAACCTGTATAGTCTGCTATCTTCCTTAAAATGAAAAACTGTGGAATTAAATATTGTGTTTGCCCAAGACAATAATTTCCCCATGATAGGTAACAGATCTGACTTTTCTGGACAGTAAAATGGACTGATGGCTCAGATGGATCTTGAGACCTGTGTATCATTAAGCTAACCAGGCTTTGACCAGATGTAGTTAGTGTTTTTATTGGTCAAATCAACAAAAGTGATATTTTTCACTAAAAATATGATATTTTGAAAATATCACTCTTATAGAAAGAATAATTTCCAATATTTCACTGGTCAAAATGTAATAGATATTTGTAACATGTTTGAATGTAACTTTTGTAGTTTACATATAAATACGACCCCTATTTATCCAGCAATAAGCTGCTTTTGGTCAGAGATTGTCTTTATTCTTCGGCTATCAGAGATTGTCTTTGTTCTTCGGCTATCAGAGATTGTCTTTGTTCTTCGGCTATCAGAGATTGTCTTTATTCTTCAGCTATCATAGATTGTCTTTATTCTTCAGCTATCAGAGATTGTCTTTGTTCTTCGGCTATCAGAGATTGTCTTTGTTCTTCAGCTATCAGAGATTGTCTTTATTCTTCGGCTATCAGAGACTGTCTTTGTTCTTCGGCTATCAGAGACTGTCTTTGTTCTTCAGCTATCAGAGATTGTCTTTGTTCTTCGGCTATCAGACTGTCTTTGTTTTTCAGCTATCAGAGATTGTCTTTATTCTTCGGCTTTCAGAGACTGTCTTTGTTTTTCAGCTATCAGAGATTGTCTTTATTCTTCGGCTATCAGAGATTGTCTTTATTCTTCAGCTATCAGAGATTATCTTTATTCTTCGGCTATTAGAGACTGTCTTTGTTCTTCGGCTATCAGAGATTGTCTTTATTCTTCGGCTATCAGAGATTGTCTTTATTCTTCGGCTATCAGAGATTGCCTTTATTCTTCGGCTATCAGAGATTGTCTTTATTCTTCGGCTATCAGAGATTGTCTTTATTCTTTGGCTTTCAGAGATTGTCTTTATTCTTCAGCTATCAGAGATTGTCTTTGTTCTTTGGCTATCAGAGATTGTCTTTATTCTTTGGCTATCAGAGATTGTCTTTATTCTCCGGCTATCAGAGATTGTCTTTATTCTTCGGCTATCAGAGATTGGTTTTGTTCTTAGTCTTATTGCATTATCATACAGTTTTTTTTTTTTTACTCTTACAGATTTATGAGGATCTTATGGCCCCAGCTGATGCGACCTATGAAGACATTGTTAGTGTAGCCGGACAAAGTTTTGACTTAGCAGGAAGAAAACTCAGGCAACCAAACTTTCCTCAGACTACAATACAGTCATCCTCAGTATCTTTTTTGTCGTCATGGAAACCAATGTCTCCCCGAAAGTACCCTCCCCCTGAGCAGGAGGAAATGCCCCGTCCTTCCAAGAATATCCACCATTTTTGTACAGTTACAGCAGACTATCAGCTTCCCGATGAGTTCAGAAATATTGGACGTAAATATCACACTCCGAGCAGATTTGATGGCCAGATTAAACATCCATACAGGGTAGGATATAAAGTTCTGACCTCCGTCATTTTGACAGAGGTAAGTGGATTTTGACCAAATTTGGTCTGGAGCATCATTGGCCAAAGAGTTGTGTATGTGCTTGGGGGCAAAGGGGCGAGGCCAAATTGGGAGATAAGAGGTTTATCTTAAAAAAATCTTCTCCTTCTCAACCAAAGAAGGGATTTTGACCAAATTTGGTCTGGAGCATCTTTGGATAAAGGTGTCTCAATTTTGTTTAAACAGGGTTGGTGGCCCCCCTGGGGGCAGAGGGGCAGGGCTGAATAGAGGAATAGAGGAAAACTTTTCTGCCTCTGTTCAAATGAAGTGATTTAAACCAAAGGCGGTATGTAGCAACCTTAGGGTAAAAAGCCTTTTTTTTTGTATGAACTGAGGCTGAGGGGTTAGGTCCATCAGGGGGAATAGAGGAAAAATTCAAAAATCCTTCTCCTTTTGTGTATATATAGAGGTTACACAACGAGTGGTTGTTAAATATGGTATTTACTTCACTCGAGTTAGTTAATTTTCAAAAGTTATAAAAGACACCAGTTTTAGCGAGTGTCTTTCTGTAACTTTTGAAAATTTACTAAAGAGAGTGAAATAAATACCATACTCAACAACCACGAGTCGTGTGATCTGTTTCTACCACAATCTCATGAACATACACACATGTGTTTGTTGACAAGGCTGGCGTAGTGATATGACCCATATGTAAAAAGTCACTCATTAATATTCAAAAATGCCCTTTTTTTTTTACAAATTTAATTATTGTCAAAATTAGTGTTTCGGCAACAACTTTGTGAAAAAATAAAATAGATAACTGACTTTAAATATTGAGAGTCGCAGTATTGCATTAATTTATATAAATTAACCACGGACTATGTGTGCGTAAGCATATCGTACGAAGTCTCCCTCCCGCCAAGTGATGAACCATTGTAGACGAACTTATCGTTGTCAATATCCAAAACCATAGGCTTACGTTTCTTCGTGACGGTTCTATGGTTGACGTTTATAGTGAAAGTTCAGCCATAGTCAGACCGTCTAAATAGCGATAACGGGACGTTGGGAGAACAAAATATTTCCCGACACTGTGACAGATCTTGTTTTGGTTTCAAGACCTGGACACGCGACAGTGTGACGTCGGAACGATATCGAGCGTCTGTAGCAATTTTGCCTGAAACTAGCGGTCAAATCTTTAAGTATCATCTTTTAATATTGCCCTTATAACCCCCCTTTCCGCATAACCTCACAAAGTCACCAACATTTGTCGGATGTTGACAACCGACGACGTAAACAAAACAGCAGGTGGCAAAAAGCACGTGGAAAAAGTCTTCCCGGTCAAAGTTCATCTTCTCGACCAATCAAAACTCTTGAAGGTCATATACCACGTGTGGTATATAACTCATATTTATCTAACAGTCTGCGTGTTTATACAATGATCTGAGAGTGGAATAACACAGCGTATTGTGGTAGAAAAAAGAATTTGTACCAAACTTGTTCTAGAGCTTCATTGGGCAAAAGGGATTCATTTTTACGGAGGCTTTTATAATGCCTGCGGTATTGAGATCACCTATCAGAAATGACGTCAGTTATTTCTTTCCAGGGGAAGAACTGAATTTGCGACGTCTGGTGGTAGCCTCTGTTACCGAAAATGCTAGGGAGACAACTTTTGAAGCACTTCGTTCATTCAAATATCCTGATTATGTTGTTAACATTTCAGTTTACATATTTTTAATAACAATAAGAATATTGACTATAAAATCTTTATACTATATATTCCTCTATATATTGATTTTTGAACATTTATCAAATTATAAAAAAAATACTGTTGGAAGGTAGACAACTGCGAGATAGGACATCCGTTTCACTACAAGATAAATAGTTCTTATAACAACAAAGCACAAATAATATATAACCTTTTTTATTGGTAATTCTATTATGTATAATATGAACTTGTGTATAACAGAAATCAAATCATTCGATTATCTTTATACTTATTAACAAGTGTTTGGGCTAGAGTGGGAATCGGACTGGACGTGGGAGTGGGGGTATGAGTCGGCCATCCTGGCGACAGTTCCAGTTGAATATTATCTGAAGTTCCAATGTTTGATAAGCGGGTAACTTTGATTGTTAGTAGTTCTAACTTTAAAAATAAATACTGCTCTTGAATTTATATCAATAATCGTGTTAGCATCTATAATTGCTTTATTTCAAATTTCCCCTATTACATTTTCATTTAATATTTTCCATGTTCAAATATCTGACTAATGCCTCCTTCAGTTCTTATAGCTCTTTGATTATATAAACAAAGGATGTGCCCCCACTGGGGGAAGGGTTGCAAAAGGCCAATAAGGGAAATAGAGGACAATGTTTCTCCTTCTGAACAAATGAAGGGATTTAACCCAAATATGGTCTGCAGCATGCTTAGAGAAAGAGGAATCAGAATTTTATGCTGTGCCCTCCCCCTTTGGGGCAGAAGGTTGGGGTCAATTAGGGTAAATAATGAAAATATTAAAAATCCTTCCACTTTAGTACTCATTAAAGGATTTTAGCCGATCCTGTTCTGGAGCATCGGGAATTCATATTGGGGGCGGAGGTACAGGGCCAATAAGGGAAACGGAGATAAATATTTTTAAAAGCCTTCTCTTTCTATGTGAATAGAGGGATTATCACCAAATTTGTTATAAATCATCTGTCGGCAAAGGGGACTAATTTTGTTTACATAGAGGGTGTGGCCCCTTTAGGCAGAGGGGCGGGGCCAAAGAAAGGAAACTATTTGAAGATCTTTCTCATTCGATACAAATGGAGGGATTTTAACTTATACTGGTCAAGAGAACCTGCAGACAAAGACAACTAAAACCTGTATAACTGGAGGGTGTGGCTCCCCATTGCTAGGCATGAAGAGAAAAAAACATTCATGCTACAGGAATAGCTCCCAGGCCCAGACCAATCCCTGGAGACTACCTCCCTGGGTCATGACATGAAAACAGTTGAGATCCTCATGCCATAACCATTTACAGAATTGCTAGACACTCATGTTCTTGGTGTCTTACCCACCCAAACAGATTTACATGTGGACCTTCTTGCTACTTGTATTTCTTGTAAAAAATTGGTATGGTACTCAGCAGGTTTTAGAATGAAAATAAAATACCAGGTGAGCTATTAAGGCCCCTTGGCCTCTGGATTTGGAGAAGGAGTACTGGTGCAACTATTTCATGTCAAGGTCACGTCGTATCAGTACATGTCAATATTTCATTGTAGTATGTTCAAATAAATATAGGCTCAATATTTTACATATTTGACCTGCTAGTACAGTGGTACTATACCTATAAAATCATTCATTAAAGACTCATAGTATGTATTTTTGAATTGTAACCTTTACCCATAGTATGTATTTTTATGCCCCTGCCATAAAATGGGGGGGGGTATATAGTGTTGCCCATGTCCGTCCCGTCCCGTCCATGAGCGGGGGCATTTATGTCTTACAGACATTTTCTAGTTAAATTATAACCTTGACCCTGGCAATATATGAATATAATTACCAAGCCATCAGGTGTTTGACAATTTTGAAATACATATATTTGTTCTATCTAATTAAAACTGTCATTTACTTGACAATTAATAAAAATGCCAATATCATGCATCAGAGTTTTAGTTTTAACACAAATAATATATGTCAAGCTAACAAAAGGAATAGTCTGTGTTAAAACGTTATGGCATGTTTGATATTTACACTGTAATAAAACTTAAATGTATACATGTTTCCAAGCTGATGAATCTAGGAAATGTAGATGTTAGAATCAGAATACTAGCAACAACTCTAAGACCAAAATGGCCTAATGAATGTTGGTAGACTCGGGGCAGACAAGTTGCAATTAAACATACATACCTTTTGATATACAATTTCATTTCAGTAATAATTACCATAACTTTAGTATGCATATACAATACCTACACTACACCCATCTTTGTAGCCCAAAAACAAAAGATTCAAATATCCCTACCTCCCTACCGTGACGTAACCTATATCTCGATGACAGAGCCACGGAGTGATCTCTTCCTTTTATGGCGCCTGCTGCATGCTGACGCCCGGAGCTTGCTCCAATTCAAAACTTTGTTTCGTCGGTTTGGTTTGAGTGTCAACTCATATTTTTGCGCAGTTTGTGTGCCTTTTACCCATCTGCCCTCATTGATATAACTAATTGTTGTTGAAAATTATTTTTGTGCCTTTTACGGCCGGTTATTTTACTCCACGTGTGCCGGTGGTGTGCCACGGTCCGCCATTATCGTGGGTTAATTTCCGACCTCTGTTTATTTCGGTGACGGTTGTTTGTTTCGGCAAACGTTATTTATTTTAACCGTTTTCTGATTTATATTACGGGTGAAATTCTTTCTACGTTGCGTACTTTGTACTATCGTATTTTATCCTTATTTTCCCGTTTTATCTGCTTGTAAATTTTTTGTTTACGTTCGCTTTGGAGGGTATGTCTCGGTCGGGACAGCGACGAGGTAGTGCTCATGGGTGTTCCCATTTCTTTGTGGAACGGGACCCTCATGATGCCTGTCCCAGGTGTCGTCCTTGCAGTGAGGTTTCGCCTTGTGAACTTTGTTCACAGTCAAAATCTCAGGGCAAGGACTTCATTGTTCCAAAGCTACCCTCAACTTACCGTAAGACAGATTCGTCTGTTTCTTCCGGTAAGCGAGGGAAGCAGAGAGGTAGGGGTCGTGCCACCAGCTCTCTGGGGTCTGGTGGTACTGTCTCTGTTCCTGTCTCGGGGGGTCTTGCTTCGGCAAGTCCCTCTCGTGAGCAGGGGGTGGCCCTTCCTGTCCAGGAACTCCCTGGAGTAGGGGAGGGGCAGCCTGACCCTGGCTTGGCACAGCCAAGGGTCGAATTGGCCGGGAACGCCCGTAAGCTTTCGCGCTTGCCTTCGGGTAGGGACTACCGGCCGCCGGTCACTGACTCTGTCAGTGATCCCGGCATTCCAGGTGGTGCGGTCGTTGGGGACAGTCTTGGTGCCGGGCCTGTTCTTTCGGGTTCAGGTCCTGGTGTGACAACAGACTTTCTTTCGGGATTGTCTGTGTCTACCGGGATTAGTGACGCGCAGCTCACTAATCCCGGCATCAATGCTGGTCAGGCATACCCTCCCGGTCAGTTACCCGGACCCGGTCCTATTAGGTCCGGTCCCGAGTTTCATTCTTCTGGGAACCTGGGGGGTTTCCCCCCAGGGGTTGGGTTTGCTGGACAGGGGGCCGGTTTCCGGCCTCCGTTTTCCCCTGGCTTAGGGTATACGGGTGCCTGCGGGCAACCATCCTTGGGCCGCCCTTACCAGCCTGCGGATGGTTTTGGGTTGCGACAGCATCCCGGCAGTTACGGGCTTAGCCCGTACATGTCCGGGTTTCCACCTGGAGGGAGTGGCGGTCCACCTTCGCCCTTTGGGCAAGTTGGCCAGCCCCAGTCTCAGGCAGGCCAGTTTGGCCAGTTCTGGGGTCACTCCCAGCCCGCGGGACCTTTCCCCTATCCTCCGGGATATGGGTTTAACCCCATGGCATTTCCGTCATGGAATCCTTGGGGTTTGGTCTCTCCCTCGCGGAGACGTGTTAGCAGTTCTGTTGACCCCCCCCAACTTTCTGCTACTTCGGGGGCCTTATCGGCCGGTCCTAAGAAGGTGTGTCGGACCTTTAGGACTTCTGCCTCTCGGGCAGGCTCGTTGGTCTCTGGGTCCAAGGGTAGGGTTTTGGCTACTAAGCCTAAACCTACAGCCACGGCCGTTAGGCGCACTGCACCTAAACGCCGGTACGGGGAGCCTTCTCTCGGGTTGGCCCCTCTGGCTGGCCCATTTCCTCCGCCCCAGGCTTCTGGTCTGGATGGTGTGGAGGCTATGGACGTTGAGGGCGCGGGTATGGCAGAGGACAATGATGTTGTTCATCTTTCACCTGGTTGTTCGGATATAGACGCTGGTCTTTCCGAGTCGTCTGACGACAGTCCTCAGGAGGGCTTGCCCTCAGAGGAGGACTTCCAGGATGAGGGAGACCCTGAGGCTGCTGAGGTTGAGGCCCAGCATGTGTTATCCGGTATGCGGGGCCTTAGGGCTGACGTTTCCCGGATTCTTGGGGAGGAGGTTTGCCCACCACCTTCGGCATCATCTGTCCCCGAGTCCACCACCCTTTTGGGTTCTTTGGTGGCTCCTCGGGTGTCCGCTCGGTCGGACCGCTCTCTGCCAGAAGGCACCATTGTGTCTTCAGCTCTGGCCACCGCCCAGTCTCGGGTTTTAGGGAAGAATTCTTCTTCAACCCGTAGTCCTGGGTATGCTGGGTTGCAGCTCAGTGTTGGCGATTTGTCAGAGGTGCACGCCACTGACTATGCCACACATGATGGTCTGCTTGCCCCTCAACCAGCTAAGCTGGAATCGAGGGAACTTGCAGCTTGGCCCGGTAAATCGGTGGACCAGGTGGTGTTCGGT
This sequence comes from Mizuhopecten yessoensis, assembly GCF_002113885.1. Classification (NCBI taxonomy): domain Eukaryota; kingdom Metazoa; phylum Mollusca; class Bivalvia; order Pectinida; family Pectinidae; genus Mizuhopecten; species Mizuhopecten yessoensis. Next base: position 111,757 of record NW_018407143.1, on the reverse strand, counting down.
CCCAAAGAACACCACAAGATGGAGAGACTGCTGCGTCTCTCCATCCAGATTCTGTCGTATATAGACTACTTGACGGTTTGTCTATATAGGGTATCCGACTTGCCTGAGGGTCGGATTACCGAGACAGAGCAGGCCGACATCCAGGACAGAGTGACCTCTGCCCTGAACGGGGCATTGAGAGCGCTGGCAGCTTTACAGGTGTCATCCCTCGTCAATGTCTTGTTGGCTAGGCGGTTTTCAGTTTTGAAAAATCGCCCGGTCGATGAGCCTTACCGTTCCAGACTGTTGACTGCCCCCTTCTCAGGGTCCACTCTTTTTGGAGGGGCCCTTCCTTCTGTTCAGAAGGATTTGAAGGAGGACTCGGTCGCCTCTGCACTTCTGGTGAAGAGGATTCAGGCTGAGAAGGCCAGTACCTCGCAGGGGTCAGCGCCTCCTAAGAAGAAGGCTAAACCTTCGGCTTCGCAGTCCTCTGCGCAGCCCAAGTATAAGCCTCCCTTCAAGGGCAACAAATGGAAGGGTAAGAAGGGTAAGAACCCTCCTGGGGGTAAGAAGAAGGGTTCCTGACTCTTTTCTTCCCTCCTTGGTCGTGTCAGACGACGAGTTTGGCCGGGAGGAATGCAGTCCTCTCGGCTCAAGCTTAGGTCCTTCTCCCGCAGGATTAGGCTTCGGGTCAGCAGACGATTCTCTTGCCTGGCAAGGTCTCGATCTGCCTCGACCAGATCTTCCTGTGGGGGGTCGTCTTTCTGCTTTCCTTCCAGAGTGGAAGGAAATTACGGAAGACGCATGGACCTTGTCTGTGATCAAGGAGGGGTTAGGCATTCCGCTAGTGCGGGATCCGCCCTTAGCGTCAGAGCCAATCTTTTTTCCTCCACCGGGGGATCCGGAAAAGGCTCTGGCGCTCCAGGAGGAAGTAAGGACCATGCTTTCCAAGGGCGCGGTCGAGGAGGTTCCTATGTCGGGATGCACTCCCGGGTTCTACTCCAGAATGTTTCTGGTTCGGAAGAAGTCCGGGGCGTGGCGTCCCATCATAGATCTAAGTGCCTTCAACAAGCACGTAGATTCTCCTCACTTCAAGATGGAGACTCCTCGGGGTATTATCGCCTCCGTGAGAGAGGGAATGTGGGCGACTTCAGTAGATCTAAAGGACGCCTAGATCCACATCCCCATCAAGAAGTCAGCACGGAAGTACCTCCGTTTTACTTGCAACGGAAAGGTCTTCCAGTTCCGGGCCATGCCGTTCGGGCTCACGACTGCACCTTTGGTTTTCACCAAGCTGCTGCAGCTGGTCGTGGGATTCCTGCACTCTCAAGGAATAGATGTTCACATCTATTTCGACGACTCCCTCATGCTCCACCTAGTGAGAGAGTCTCTGGTGCAGGTCACCCGGTTGGTTCTGAAACTCTTACTCAAGGTCGGCTTCATTCCTTCCAGAGAAAAGTCGGAGGTTCCCCCATCTCAGGATTTTGTTTTTCTGGGGAACCGTTTCAATACGGTTCAGGGCATCGCCCTTCCACCGATGGAGAAGTTCGAGAAGGCCAGGGCTTTTGCTCTGACCTTCATCGGCCGGTCTCAAGTCAAGGTATGTTGGTTTCTCATTTTCTGGGATATCTCAACGCCCTGGCCGATGTGGTCCCCTTAGGGAGACTTCACATCAGGCCTCTCCTGATGTTTCTCCTTGCCAACTGGGTCCCTTCTTCAAGGGATTGGGAAGTCTTGCTTCCTCTGAACCAGTCGGTCAAGGAGTATGCACGCTGTTGGACTCATCAGGACAATGTTCTCCGAGGGGTTCCTTTGTCCAAGCCAGTTCCCACTATGACCCTGTACACGGATGCATCCATGACAGGGTGGGGAGCTTATCTCGACGGGCGTTGCCAGTCGGGGGAGTGGTCTGGGGAACAGCTCTCGGAGCACAGCAATGTGCTCGAGATGAGGGCTGTTCTGTTGGCTCTGCAGTCTTTTCGGGAGATCCTGCATTCCAAGGTGGTTTGTGTGGCTACGGACAACACTACGGTTGTCGCGTATCTGGAGAGACAGGGGGGAACCAGGTCTCACACCCTGTGTGCCCTCGCTATCCGCATTCTGCTTCTATGTCAGGAAATGCAGTTGACAATTTGTGTCAAGCATCTACCAGGCAGGTTGAATGTTCTGGCGGATACTCTTTCCAGGCGCCGCCAGCCGGTTTTGACAGAGTGGCAACTGAATCCCTCGATTTTCGTGGGAATTTGTCAGGTGTGGGACAGGCCTCACATAGACCTGTTCGCCACTTCACTGAACAATCAGTTGCCAACGTTTGTCTCTCCGGTACCAGATCCAAGGGCTTGGGCCGTGGACGCTCTGTCTCTGGATTGGGAGGGAATGCATGCATATGCATTCCCACCCTTCAACATGGTGGGCAGGGTGCTGCAGAAGTTTCGGGAGCATCAGTGTTCCCTCCTCCTGATAGCGCCCCTGTGGCCGAGGCAGCCTTGGTTTCCGGAGCTTTTGTCGCTTCTGGTGGAAGAGCCCCTGGCTCTTCCTCTCAGAGCGAACCTCCTTCGCCAGCCTCGTTCCAGGACGATGCACTCTCGTCCGGAGATCCTCCACCTTCACGCGTGGAAGCTATCTCAGGAGGCCTCGCTCAGGCGGGCTTTTCTAGGGACGTGTCAGATCGCATCGCTCGATCAATTAGGGCTTCCTCATCTGCCGTCTACCAGTCACGATGGAAGATTTACTGTGATTGGTGTGTCGGCAGGAAGGTTGATCCGATCAAGGCTACTGTCCAGGTGATTGCGGACTTCCTTCTTTGGCTGTTTAGGGACCGCAATCTTGCCCCTGGCACTATCGCTGGTTATCGCACGGCCATTGCTAGTGTTCTCTCTGTTCATGGTAGGTCGGAGGTAGGCTCGTCCTCCTCTCTTTCTGCCTTGATTAGGGGGTTTGGGTTGGACAGGCCTAGGGTCCGGCAGTTGGCTCCGCAGTGGAATTTGCCACTGGTGCTCGAATCGCTGATGCGGGCACCTTATGAGCCTTTAGCGTCTGCCTCCTTGAAGTTTGTTACTTACAAGGTGGTATTCCTTGTTGCCCTGGCCTCAGGTCGAAGGAGGAGTGAGATTCATGCCTTGTCTTNCTTTACTTCAAAAACCTCAATTTAGTTGCTTTTAGGTATTTTCTTCAAAAAATTGGAAACTAAAAAGAATAATGATAATTTGCTCTGAAGACAATATTGTATTTTCATGATAGTTTGGAAGCTCAGGTCCAAGTCAGGAGGAGACTATAGAGGAGGAAACAGCTTCACAGCTGTCAAAGGCTTCAGACGTCGAACGAGAAACAGAGCAGGACAGACTTGTGTCAGCTGCCAGACGGGTTTTGATGGAGGCTGACGATGATATGACAACTTCAAGGGAAGATTCCTTCATGATCTGGAAACAACGTGCAGAGAATGTGGTAAGTAGTTATTTTACAGGTAGGTATCAGAATTAGAAATATTAATAGTATTAAAGGAATAAATATAGAAAACACACCAATATTACTATCTCAATATGCTGATGATACTTCAGTTATTCTTGACGGATCAAAAAACTCTTTAAGAGAGACATTAGGGGAATTAGACACATTTGCCAAAATTTCAGGATTGAAAATAAACACAACTAAAACTGAAGTAATTTGGATAGGAAGCAAAAAATACTGTGAGGAAACTTTTTTTCCAGAGTGGAACTTGCATTGGGCGACCCATAAGTTTACTGTATTAGGGATTGATTTTCACATTGATTTACATAAAATACCAAATCTGAATTATGATAAAAAAATGGAAAAACTTAAGTTAATCTTAAGAAACTGGAATAGGAGAATACTTACTCCAATTGGGAGAATTCACATTATTAAGTCTTTGCTTATCTCACAATTTAATCATCTTTTTATATCCTTACCAAATCCAGATGAACACTTCATTAAAAAACTAAATTCAGAACTGTATAATTTTCTTTGGGGTGGAAAAATTGACAAAGTAAGAAGGGGTATTATCATAAAAGACTATGCAGAAGGGGGGCTCAAGATGATACATATTCATACTTTCATTAAGGCATTAAAACTAACATGGACCAGGAGATTACTTTCTAAATCTAATAAATGACTGTGAATCAGAATACTTATATATTTGTGAAAAAAAATGCAAGAATCCATTTTGGAAAGATGTTCTAAACTCTTGGAAAACCCTCCATAATAAGGAAGAAAATTTGATAAATGGGAATAGGACAATACTGAAAACACCTATTTGGCATAGTACATTTTTAACAATAGAAAAAAAACTGTATTTTATAAAGAATGGTATAAGAAGGGAGTAATTACTATCAATGATATAATAAAAGACCCGAAAACATGTACTTTTTAGGTCACCTGAGCTTTAGCTCAGGTGACCTAAGGCCCAAAAGGTGTCCGTCGTCGTCCGTCGTCCGTCGTCCGTTAACATTTTACATTTCAAACTTAAAGTCAAGTTCTGCTGGGCCGATTGAACTGAAAGTTGGTAGGAATGATCGCCTCATGGTCCTGACAAAGTGTTGTTATTTTTCGGGTCAATCAGAAATACAATTTGGCTGCCATGGCCGCTATTTTGCTACTAAGTTCTAATAGGCCGATCTCACTTAAAATTGGTCTAGGAATGATCAGCTCATGGTCCTGACAAAGTTAAGTTAACATTATACTATTTTTTACTCAAATTGGTACATATTTCAACAACAAAAATAAATACTGTAGACTCAGGTGACCGTTTAGGCCCATGGGCCTCTTGTTATAATTATCAGGAATTTATGGAGAAATATGACTTAAGAACTAATTTCCTTACCTTTGAAGGAATAGTTCGAGCAGTAAGGAAATATCTGAGGCATAAGGAAATAGTTAATGATGTTGTTAGTTATCCTTTTATTCCACTTAATCTTGAGATTTTTTTTTTTTAAATATCAAAGGGTCAAAGGACTTCTACAAAATATAATATCACAGCAACAGGTAAAATAAAGTGGAATGAAATATTTAATCTAGATGATGAAACATGGAATTGTATATATAAAACACCCTTTCAAGTTTCAAAAAATTCTAAGTTACACTGGTTACAATACAGAATAAATCATCACATTTTAACAACCAATTCGCATATATTTAAGATAGGATTGGTAGAAACTCCATACTACTTTTTTTGAAAAACAGAAATAGTAACGATAGTTCATATGGGATGCGAGTGTGAAAAAGTACAGTAATTTTTTCAGAACTTTGAATTTTTATTAGACTCATTATTTATTCCATTTACTTTTAATAAGGAAACTTTCATTTTTGGCATGCATAACTATAAAAGTACTTACTATACAACTGATAACCTTATACTACTAATAATGAAACAGTATATCTATAGATCAAGATGCTTGCAACAAACTATCAATTCATGCTTTAAAAAATGCTATTATAGATCACTACAGAATTCAAAAATATATTTCTATAGGCAAAGGAGTGGATACTGCTTTAAAAATGGAAATTCTTGGAAGAAATGGAATAAATTATTAGAAATCACTCCCAATCCCTGACAAACCCAAAAAGGATAGAATATATGTGTATATTTTACCTCTGTTAGTTAAATTTTGATTAAAAGAGAGAAATGTAACTCCCTGCCACTTTACTGTTGAAATTAAAATTAATATTATGTTTCAGGTTAAATGAATAGTTGCACTAATAAATGGACACACATGGACTCAACATCTTTACCACTTTGACCGCTTTTTGTCTTTTTCTATTTCTGTAAAAGCTCTTTTGCTCCTTCCCTCCCCACCCCACCCTCTCTCTCTCGCTCTCTCTGAAAAAAAACATAACAAAATTTGTATTAAATGTTAATTGAAGAATNTTCTCTCATTCTCTCTAAAAAAAAAAATTACAAAATTTGTATTAAATGTTGGTTGAAGAATGAAAATGAGTGTAAAAATTAATATTGTAATTATTCTGTAATGCTGAAAATGTTTCAAAAAATAAAATTATATAAAAATAATACTAATACAGACTCGACGGAGTTTAGTGAGTCAATATTTTACACAGTCTAAAGAGCAAATGGCAAGTGGATGCTTTTATTTACAAGTCTACAGAGAACAAGGTGATCATGAGTCGATACATGGTGGGGGGGGGGGGGGGGGGGGGGGGGGGTGTATAGGGTTAATTGTGCCCCTTCTCTCCCCTTACAATGCATTGTCATGATGTCATGACTCTATACCAACTGCATTTCTTAGCAATTTCTTATCAAAGTTTCAAAGTTTTTACAAAGGTCAAATATGAGTTTGTATTTTGTTTCCAAAGGTCAATGCTAAGGTAACTGTAACTATTTATATGTCAACCATAGTACCAAGGATTACAAACATTTTCTAGTCTTTACAGACTTTCCTACAATGATCATAGGAAATATTAAAATGTTTGATGATAAGCAGTTATTTTTAACCCTATCAAAAATGGTCTACTGAAGGTTTTTTATTGTTCATCATGAAAGGGATCCTATTACTCAGTTTAATTTCAAACTGATGATATATAAAATTATGTTTATGTTACTAGTTCCTCCTACCTTTTATCTTCCACAGTTTGAGCAGGATGACATCACAGTAGAAGGTGCACAGATAATTCTGAAGTCGGACGAATCACGTTTGTATTGGATGCCTGCTCCTCCCAAACTTGATGTTCCACCAGTCAAGGTGAAGGAAGTCCTTTTCCCGGAATACCAGCCTTCCGTTATTTTGGGACAGGATATTCGTGAGCGGTCCTCTACTCAGCAGGAGGAGTATGAGGAAAGCGAGGAAGAAGAGGAAGAGGATGATGTCACAGAAGCAGGACAGGATTTGCAGGAGAGTTTCAAGTAAGGGAGTTAATCTTGTCATACAAACTTGTCTACATTGATTTTGCAGTGTGTGAACTTAGAAATCGTAATATGAACATTGTTCAAACTATAGGTAAAAAGTCCTGATGGGAAGGGTTTTATAGAACTTATGTGATTTAGCATATCACAGAAAAAGCCCTGTTCATGGGAAACAGAAGAGTGTGTTGTCAAGTATTGCTAGTTAGCTACCACAAGACCTGGATGGCTTCAGTCTACCCAGTGGCATAGATACTAGTATCTACTGGGAAGTAAACCCCAGTAAGACTAGCATCATTTGGGAGATGAGACAATGATTCTCAATTGCTTTTACCTGATCAGAAACCCTATTGATCCAAAATAATCAGTAGTGTTTTGTCTGTCATGAAGCAATGATCATTAAGAAAAACATTTGATAAGTCTGAATGAAAACATTCATTGATGTTTCCTATTGTCCACCATACAGAGTCATCCACGACAAGAGCTTGTCATTTCAAGATCTAACACAACTTGACAAAGCCAAAGCTGAATACCAGGAAAATGTGAAGGCAGGGAAAGTCAACCCATATGAAAAAAGGAAACTTTTGAAAGGAGAGGCTCCTGTAGACGATGGAAAACCAGGCAAGTCACATATGATGTTTGGTATAAAGGATGGAGACCATATGATAGAAAACTATTTTTTTATAATGGTGTTCAGCTTAAATGATTTCTCAAATTCCACATTCATACTTAAGGACTTCACAATGGCATTAACATAAAGGGTAACAATAATTTGAAATATAATATTACCATTCTCACTTTTACAAAATATTTGTTGAGTTATTTTATTTGAGTCATTTCCTTCAGAAGTTTTTATATAGATCATATCTTGTTATGCATAATTCCAAACAATCAAATTTAACATAAAGAAAGAAAGAAACTGCAACAAGTCCAATTCGGAACCTATCAACATCTGATCCTCTACTGATGTTGCTATCAGGACTTATCAAAGTAAAGCATCAAAATGAGAGATGAAAACATTGACAAGAGAAATAACTCTGAGGAAAAACTGCTTGTTGCTTCTATAGTGAAGGGAGAATTCCCAAATTGGGAAAAAAAAGTTTGAAAAGGATCTCTTTGCAATAATTTGGCATGGAGCAATACCCTCCGTTTATATAAAATTGAGTCCCCTTTGCCCAAGGATGCCCCAGGCCAAATTTGGTTAAAATAACTCCATTGGTACAGAAGAAGAAGAAGGATTTTACAAGTTTAAACCTCAAATTCCCCTCTTGGGGCCCGCCCCTCAGCACCCACGACCTCCGTTTATGCAAAAAAAAAGATTGGACTGACATAGAATTAATGGAGATGATAATATGGTGGGCACCAAGATCCATTTGGGATCACTTGTTGTCAGTGAAGATAAGTGCTCACATAAATCCATGGAAAATCCTTTAAGAAAGGGTTATACCTGTTTTGAGCTCACTTGGTCCAAGGGACCGATGAGCTTATAATGTGGCATGGCGTCTGTCCCTTCATCAACCTTTTCCTTTAAAACGCTACTTGTCCAGAATGGCTCATTGGATTTTGATTAATTTGGCTTGGAACATCTTTCGGCAAAGGGGACTCAATTTTGTGTAAATGGAGGATGGTCCCCCTCCGGGCAATAGGGGAAATTGAGGTGAATAGTTAAAATCCTTCTTCTTTAGCTTGATTGGAAGGGTTTTAACTAGACTATGTATAGTTTGGGCCTTTTTTGGCCCCCAAATCCATCAAAATTAAAAATCTGCAATAGAACTTTCAAACAAATGTTTCTTTAATTTTGAATACTTCCCCAGTGCTATTATGTAAATATTTGTTTGTGTTTTCAATTTTGGCTGCCATGGTAACCAGGTCATATTTGCATAAATTATTAAAATTTGATTATTCAGTCAATTTTGATAGGTTTTCACCTAGTTTTTCTCTTAGCTACCATAGAGCGCACTCTTGAACAAACTTTATATTTCTCCTTTAGATGTATAACAGATGCCTACACATTATCCTTTGATATTGATTAGTTTGTTCCAGCATGCGCTCTATAGTTTCTAGGAGAAAAACTATGCAAAATATCTCAATATTTACTGAATATTCAATTTTTTCTAATTTATGCAAATTTGAACTTGTTACCATGGCAACAATAATTGGAAATATAAATAAATGTTTTCATAATAGTATTTAGGAGATATTCGAAATTAAAGAAACAGTCATTTCAAAGTTCATTTAAAGGTTTCGAATTTTGATGCATTTGGGGGCCAAAACAGGCCCAAACCATACATAGTCCTTTGGTCCAGAGCATCCTTGGACAAAGGAGATTCAATTATGCATAAACAGAGGGTATGGCCTCCGTTGGGCAGAAGGGTTGGGCCTCATGGGGGAATACAGTAATACAAATCCTTATAATTTTAGGGATTGTAAACAAATTTGGTCCAGAGCACCCTTGGTTAATGGGGACTCAATTTTGTATAAATTAAGGGTGTGACCCCCTTGGGCAGAGAGGCAGGGCCCAATAGGGGAAGTTTATGTTAATGTTGAAAGAAAATAAAAAACTATGGGGCAGAAAGAATGGACTTAATGAAGAACTGAAGTTGCTAAGATAGAGCTAATATTTAGAAATAATTGCAGTATTATATTTAATGAGAATATTCTCCCATGTTTGCTTAATTATCTAGGTTAGGGATACAAGCCCTCTGGGCCTTTTGTTATTATTATTGTGGTTCGAAAGAGAGAAAACTGGTCATTAGTTTGTCCAGCTTCAGACTTTTTTTAGCTAATTCGTTAGCCACAAGCTATTGGTATTACTTCAGTAATGAGCTCAAGATATTCATAAATGTCATCTCCACCTATGCCCCCTCTAGTGACAGCAGATGGTACTAAATTGAATCATATGCCGGACCTACTGTCTTTATTATGCACTACTTTGGACTCAAATTCAAGTGAATGGCTTGTAAATATAATTCATTTCCTTGTTAGAACATGCGATCATATTACAACGTCGTATTGGTCTTGAAAATGCCCCCTGTTTATTTCAATCGGGAAGTGCAAGTAGACTAGGTCATGCATGCCTCACGCAACTTCCTGTAAAATAATTCAGTTAATGAGCTCAGATATTCATAAACAAGACATACGTCATTTACCAGTAATACTAAGCAAACTGCAAATAAAATCCATTACCACGGAGTCAAGTTAACTCTTAAGTAATTAGATATAATCGTATTCTTAGTTAGAACTGAGTATCCTTCTACAGCTTCGTATTCTTATGAAAAATACACTCTATATTTACTCTTGGAACTGTCGCTAGATTAAGCGGTTACACGGAAATACTGTCCTCTGATTGGCTAAAATGTGTGACTCTTGCATTTACGTCCGGCCTACATTTATATATTGTGTGTTCAGAGCAGAGACGTATAATACATCTCTGGTCAGAGCTATGAAGCGGTTCTGTTCCAACTAACTGAGCAAAATCAAAAGTGCTAATCTGTAATAATATATAAGATTCACACCTCATATGAGTATAATGTTATCAAAATATTACATATTCGTTGAAATAACAAGTCCTTTCTAAAAACTCTTACAATAGAAACGACCGCCATGTTAGATCACGTGTGATGTTATTTCAATTATCCGTTTCCTTATATGGCCAAATATAGTATTACTACTGAAGCCGTCATGTTTACTACAATTTCCATATTTGGTCATGACACCCATATTTAGATGTACGACCTACCTATATGCTAGTTTACAGGTCGTTCCAGCCCCCGAGTTGTTTCGTCCAAAGTTGTTTCTAAACTAAGTTTGTAATTATTAAGAACTTAACTGTAAGCTATTAACTTATTTGCTATTTATAAAATATTTAGAGGTTATTATATGACCATTTTGATATCATATCCCTTATCAGACCGAGAGTCCCGATATCAGCCCGAGTGATTTTTTAATCTAATGATCTTTTTCATTATACACAATAACAACAACAACTGAATACTTGATGAAGATAAATCTATTTCGCCTTCGGAATGATTTCAGACATGTACTACGGGAAGAAGACGAGTGATCTCCCTTACATTAAGCCTTAGACATGCGCACATTTTACTTTAATTTTGTGTTAGGCCTAGATATTGTTCGCAACGCGCAGTGGAAAAGACGAAAATGCAGGCGAGTGTTGTCTTTATGATGTAAGGCAGGTTGTTTAAGCAGCATTGACATCGAACAATATGCATACATTTCGGCAACGTTTACATACAACTGATTCATAAATAAGGATCTGGATCCCGATTTCGGTGATTTGTGGCCAAGCATGTCAGCGGCGATGACAAAAAGGAAGGTGCTTCAACGGTATGTATAGCAGTGATTATGCAAAAACAAACAAAATGAATGGACTTTTTACACTAGTGAATAACAGCGTCACAAGGTGCTCCGGAAAAAATTTTCGAACTAGGCTCAGTTGTGAACTGATTTTACATTGTTTGTGAGGATATTTGGCCTTACATTTCTTCTGATTCAGTTGGAAAAAAACATGTTATAAACAAAGTCGGGTTAGCCACAGGTGCCAGACACACCAATAAGCAATGTGTGATAGTTTATACACACCATATTACTATAAGTGTGTCCAGTATCTGTGGGGTTAGCAGAAACACAATATTTGTTTTAATTGGCCTTATTTAATGATCATTACTAGGTCACACAGGAATCACTTATAACTTGAGAGATAGAATAATTCTTTGCAGAAAAAATGGAAATATAATAAAAAAAATAACCTTTTCTGAGTTGTACAATTTTAAAGTATCTTCTGTCTGAAATCTGAACATAACTTGGATTATGACAAAAGGTGTAAAAAAATCTCATACTGGGGAAAAGTTATATAGTCATATATTCAAAAAAACTACAGTTAAAATCCTTAACTTACAAGATACAACAATATTTATTTTATGTCAATTTTGCAATAAGCATTTTGCATTTTGCACATGATAGGCACATTGCACACGGTAAGCACATCAGCACTTGGTAATTTAAGCACATTAAGCACGTTTGGGTACAGCACATAAAAAACAAAACCATCACATGGAAAGCTTATAAGCTCATAGTAGGCACATTTGCACACTGTAAGCAAAACAAAGGAGTGCAATGGACATCTCCATGTTTCCTGGTTAATTTATTTTTTCTGGAAACAACAAGGGGAGAGTGATGTACTGCTTCATCTTTTGTATTAATGAAAACTGTGAATATCTAGGTGTGTGTGTTTAAACTGTCCTCTTTTTTTTACTGTGATTCAAGAAAATATTTCCTTCTTTTTCCACAAGAGTACTGTTTCAACTTTATCAGGCTTTTCAATTCGAAGGCTAATATATAAAAAGAGAGATAATGTTGTTTTGTTTTTTACCTTTTTTATGTACACATGTTTTACCATCTAAGAAACCAGTTAAGGTGTCTTAAGCCCCCATGAGATGTGGTGTTATAAGTTGACTTTTATGTACATTTTGTTTATATTTAGTTCTGCTACCAAAGAGATTGACTTACTGAAATGTTTGTGAACCATTTTAATGAATTCCTAAGCTGTAATGCCTTATTTCTCACTGTACAAGCTCATCATACTGCTATGCCTCCTATTTCTTTTGAATATTGTCTCTAAACATTATTATCGCTGGTGCAGAAATTATTTGGTGACTATCTTCTATTTTAGGGGAAAAGCAATCAACATTACAACAGACATGGATGGTTATTGATGGGAGGAAGGAGGATGAAAAATAGGAACTGAACCCCTTCTCTCATACCTTTGAGGACTTCATGAGCTTTTTCAAAAGGCTGCAAGAACTGTACCAAGAGTGACATGACATGTTTAAGTCTATCAGTTACCGTATATAGTAGGAACCTCTGACTAAATCATTTTCTCTCAGGCTCATGACAGCCGAGTCCACAGATCCTTCCAACAGCGAATAGTTCAAATACTTTCCTTGCAAAATGGAGAAGATGGTGATCCTTACTTGGGAGTGGAACAGATTGGATCTGTGATTATTGATGCTGAAAGCCTGATGAGTGTGATTGAACAGCCCCTACTGACTAAAGGCACTAATGTTGGAATCTACGTTTGTTTTGATCAATATAACACTATGGGTGCTGGGAGCAAATTTGAAAAACATTGAAAATATCTTTTTAAAAGATAGAAATACTGGTCATGGGTTCCTACTAGTTTTTGTCCAGTCAAATTAAAAGTCAACGCAAATGTTAAGCAGTAAAAGAAATGTAACATCCTTGTTATAAATTGTACTTTTATCAATGCTTATGCTCAATATCAATAAAATAAAATGAAGTTATAATGTGTAACTTGATATTTGTTAATTTCACTCGATTTTACCGTGTCCAACTTTTGATATCAAATCTTGTGTGATATATATGAGAGGAATCCCACACAAGATGTAATCTTGGCTATGTCAATGAAAGCAATTGTTTCTTAAGTTTTCAACTATATTTCTTGAAAGTTCATTCCTAAATTTCATACATCAATTGTTCAAGACAGTTTTAAGGTCAAGTTCATACATTCAAGGTGAAGGCTACAGCTACACAACCTGTACATGTGACAGGGTAATTGTCGGTGCTTTCCTAACTAAGTATTCAAACAAAATGTATAAAACTTGCTCCATCATTCTGAACATCTAATCATGCACTACAAACAAATACACATGCAAGCTCAACTTTCAATAAGTCTTGTTGTCAACATTTGTTGCACAATGGTATCAAAACCAACAATAATGACAACTGTAATAACATAGTATGTGCTCTAGATGGTACATTTGCAGTACTCTTTTAAAATATATTTGAAATTGATATGTGCATCTTATTTCAAATGCTAGCCTATGACGACAACGATAAAGCTAAACATATGCTATACATTTCTTTTTGTGAAGAATTTATGCAATGGAAATAGAGGGAAAATAGTGTAACTCTATTATATTTTGGTTATCTTATTCAATATTGAAACATACAACAATGTATTATATTGTATTAGAGTGCTTTTTATCTTATTTGTTCAGTAAATACTGATGCAAAATAATTCCATTTTTCATAAGTAGAGACCTTTTCACTGCAGTGAATATGTGAAACACTGTTTTTAAAGGCTTTTCAAAAATTTTGACAGACTTGTAAAGGTACATTGTATGGAAAACAGTCATCCACTAGTCTGTCCACAATTTGGTTTCAACAAGTTAATATCCTTAAATATTGTTCAGTTTTATTGAAACTTGGGTTTGTGTATAAACAATATACACAGACTGATACAAAATTGAAACTTGAACATAATTCACGCATATTAAAAAGCATGCATACCCTGGTCAATGTCCACACTTTACAAGATAATTTGCTTGAATATGTTTTGATCAATATACAAACTTCGATGATAAGTTCAAAGTTGAGTGAAAACCATGCATAATTAATTAGCATACTGTGCTCAGATTGGTCAATGGTTTTTGCCAATTAACTTTGTCAGAGAAGGCCAGATTCTGATGAAACTTGGTTGATATCTTATTCAACAACAAAGGCAAAGTTTAAAGATGAACACAATCTGTGCATAATCTATTTAATGGTTTAAAGCCAATTTCAGTTTTTGACGTTTGAAATATGGACAGAGGGAAGCAACTCCTATGCAAATGAATTATCTAAAAGGCCTAAAATAATATATTCTAGAGAACACTTGGTACCCCTCTTCTGACAAGCATATAAAGATATACTGGACACATAAGAAAAATAACTTCACAGTGGTAAACTTTTACATAAAACTATGATTTATAACAAAATTAACAGTTAATCCTTCTGTACAATATGATGGGAACTTCGTCTTTATTTTGTTCCCCTTTCCAAAAATAATATATATATCTTAGTATAACTTTTGCCTTAGCTTTCAGTACTTTCAGTACTTTGATTAAATCTTAAAATTACCATAGAAGCATTGATATGTTGTATAACTGTATACGTTTACCTAAAATCTGGCTCTTCAACTCACAACCCATTATGAAGTGGAGGATTTGTATCAGTAGAAACCTTTTTATGTATATGGTTTTGTTTACAGAAGAATTGAGTCGAGAGTCGACCCCCATAGGTCCCCCTCCTCCACAGAGTGGGGTTGTGGAACTCACAGAGGAGGAATATGAACCAGTCTTCCCCCTTCTAAGGTGAGCTGTCTTCCATGTAACAGCAGATTTACCCCAATATTGTTGATATAGAAATGCACATATTTTTCATAAATTATTGCATTTTGAAGGAGCTAGATTAAGATATAAAAAAAACCACCATAACATTTGTTAGCTAGAGCTTTTAAAAAAAAAAAATGTCCACAATATGATGAAGTTAAAGATAAGTTATTGTTAAATACAGACGGAGTCGGTCAGATCCCATGCTGGTTGGCCTTGACGATGATACCCTCTTGGTGCCCCAGGATTTCAACTCTGCAATGGATGAGGTATGTTGCTTTCTCTACTCCTTTTTTTCTAACAAACACCATTCTTTTTATCTCCCAAAAACCATTTCTTTGTCTCCCACGAAGAACATCTTTTACTCCAAACAAAAAACCTTTTCTGTCCCAAATGCAATCTCTTTGGTATACCCTCAATGTCAAAGATGGTTTTACTGTGAGCTATTTCTGCTTAAAGTGACCTATTCATAAGAAATAATTAAACAGGGGAGTTTATTTTCATTCTAAGTCTGAATTTATGCATGTACACTCAATGCAATTCCATGACACAGCTTTTCTATAAAAAGAAAGTGGTAATTTATAACAATAACATCTTCGTCTTTATCTTTAGATAAAACGTCAGAAGAAAAATATCCGTCAAATGAAACTGAAGTGGAGACTGGAGGAAATAGAGAGGCTGGATGAGGAAAAACGCCTCCTGGACCAAGAGGTAATTCAAGTTTCACTGTTCTTCAAAGGTCAAGGACACTGATCTCAAAAGGTCAAAGTCATTGATTTCAGATAACCTCATTGGGAAGACAGTCTAATCAAGTATGTAGTTATTAAAATGATATCCTTAATATTAAAGGTTATATTTTGAGTTACAAAAAAATCAAGTTGAAAATGTTAAATCTAAATAGAATAATAGAATAATATATAATCATCAACGTGTAATACAAATCTATCTCATTGTTTTTATATGCCCGTCTCAACGTGTCATATTGTGGTACAGTGGAACACACTTATTATTATATCGGTTATATTATGATATATCGGTTCTTATAGTTTTCCCAAGTACCGATTTTTTCCTTCTTTAACTACGCAAAAAAAATGTTTATTATGATATGGTCAAAGGTGGGACTCCCCTTATTATGATATTTTTTTCTGCCGTTAATGGATTTTATAAGGTGAGAACTCAGGTAAGTTGTCCGTGTGAAACACCTGAACAATTAAACAATAGGTCCGCTTCACCCCAGTCAACTGAAAACAATAAATGGACCATAGCTGGTCATAGCGGGCACTCTCAGACCATCCCGCAGTGATCAGCCGAGCAGTGCAAACTTTCTTTCTTCCGGTCGTACAGGCTCGCCAAAAAAGGGCAACAAGCGTTGCTCCGTGCCTGCATTGATGTTCTTTATTTTGCACAAACAATTAATTTGACATTTTCAATGAATACTTTGTATGGGTGGGGTGGGGGTGGGGTGG
>NW_018407143.1:74994-95082 GCF_002113885.1 Mizuhopecten yessoensis | reverse complement strand
GTGGTGGTGGGGGGGGGTGATGGGGCTTAATTGCGAGCAACCCCCCTGTTCACATAATTTCAACATGGTCTGCCATTTTGGATTTTATCTCACCTCTACTTTTGAGTGTCCAGTAAATATTTCAACATAAAAAAGGTCATGTTGTACAAATACAAAGTTCATGTTTATTAACCCTTAGGCTGCTATGCACGGCATATGTCGTTTTGAAAAGTCAGGTTGTCAGTGCTATGCAGGGCATATGGTAAGAAATATAAAAAAAATGTTTTGATATATGCTTGCAGCAATAAACTGCTAAATTTCCTAAGATAACCCATGCTTGCCAATTTAACAATTACGAAAAGTTGCAAGTTTAAGTCATATTATACGATAATATCAGAAAAATAAACTCAAGTAAAGTAGGCCAAACTTTTCAGGATGTTACGTTGTAAATTGATAAATACCACGTAAGGGGAAACATAACGAAGAATTGCATCGTATTTAGTACTCTGGGGTTAAAATGTGGTTCTTTGGTTAAATTAATGCTGACCTACTCAATCTTGTCCGTAGGAATGTGTCCAAACGACATGGGTAAAGTGGCGAAGTTAGCAAGTTTGTGTACGGCAAAGAGTCAAGGTCACGTGATACTATTAACAGGCAGGAATTTACAAGGTGACAATCCATGTGAATTGAACCAATAATGATAAAAGTTTGAGTTTGAAAAATAAATATTAACGGGCTCAAAACAGCCAAATACATTCTGACATTTTCTTTACAATGGAGAATTGCTGATATCACAATTGTTTGGTGTATTTCATGTCACGAGAATTCGGCTGTTAGCAGTCCTCGTTGGACCTGTTTGAGTGACTGCCTTTAAGCATACACATTTGCAGACGATCAGAAAACTACTTGGAAAAGTGTATTTTATAACAAAACAAAACAAAACATTTATCTGTATATAAGATTTAATCTTTTCTGAAACCTATTGCTGTGAAAACAACATCGTTATATTCCAATTACCTGTTCTGCCCATGCTAGGTGACTGTCAGTGCATGCGCAGATCTCCCCGTATTCCAGGTGTCAGTCAACGCTAACATTATATTTGCCACATGCTTTCTTATCAATTCCATGTGTTGGCATGGCTACCTGAACAGCGTGTATGTATTTACACCTGGTCATTGTCTACCATTTTGATTGACAGGTGGAAATATATCAGTTGTAGCTTGGTCAATGATTTATCTGAAAATGATCATACAGAATGATGTGGTGACTTTCATGTCATTTTGACATATTTCTAGTTTGTTATAAGAATAATTTCCCATGGTTGCTTTATTATCCAATTGAGCAATACAGGCCCTCTGGGCCTCTTGTTTTATAAATTAAGAGTGTTCAGTCCCTGTAGGCAGATGGGCAGGGCCCAATAGAGGTAACATGCTGAAAAAATGTTTAAAACCTTCTTATCTGTATAAATGTATGAAATTAAACCGTATTAGGTCTTAAGTATTTTAGGGCAAACAGAAATCAACTTTGTATATTTAACAAAGGGTATGGTTCCCCCTTGGGGGCAGAGTAGTGGAGCCCAATAGTGGGAACATCAGGACCTAAGCCTGTATTAGTAGAGGGAGTTTAACCTAATTTGGTGGAGATCGAGCATCCTTGGGTAAAGAGGAATCAATTTTGTTTTACAAACATGTTGTGGTCCCCAGGGGGAAAAGTATCAAGAGAGAAAAAAGTGGTAAATCTTTAAAATATTTTGTCTTCTTTAAGAATGTGACAGAATTAATGTTGATGGATAATTTGATTTGGTAATCCTTAATTCACCTCATTAATGAACATAAAAATATTGATTTCATGATATTAACAGATTAGCAGTACACTCACTGTTAATTCACCGTTGTACAGAAATATTATTTCTGATTTGCAGATGAAGGAACAATCTAAGGAGGATGTGGTCGTCAGCGTGAAACAGAAAGGTAAATACATTTAACAATGACATTGCTTGCATTTACTGCAACAATGTGTAAATTAGTGAATAAAATATTCATTATTTTGCATCCAGATTTTTTTGTAGGCAGTTATTTTGGAAAATCATCAGCATATGACCTGTTTTGAGCTAATTTATTTTTTGGATTAATCTTGTTTGAACATATTTAGGTTAAATGACAACAAATAGTACTTAGAAAGCAGATCAATGGAAGCTGGACTTACTTCTTGAACCATGATACATGTATATATAACTCTCATATGTAAAATGTATTTAACAGGAGGGATAGGTTTTTACCAAGCACAGGCTTATTGCCAATGAAACAGTTTTCTGTACACCTGTATTTGGGTAGATTTAATGGTATAACAGAATGTAGATTATGAATTGTTATGTTTTTGTTTGAATTTGAATAATTGACATGTGTACTATGATATTGTCAGACGACTCAACAGCCGACGAAACTGACCAGTCAAACGTGGTAGATGACCATCACTCTTTGGTCAATGATCATGGTCAGAATCAGAAACTGACCAGTGGTGAAAAAGCTAGATTTTCTATGGGTATGTCCCAGTCTGTATTACATACACAGATTATCTCAGTAACACATACAGCCTTCTCAAACTTACATGCAGACCCTCTTATCAAAAATATCAAGTAAGTTTAGAAAACAAATAACAATTTGATTATATAACAGATAAGAAAAACATCTATTACCATTAACAAAAGGGCCTAATAGTGCCCCAGTCACACTGTGCTGGTATATAGCCCTGGTGAGCTACGGTAAGGCAAACCAGGGACTCGCTACGGATATCTGTGGTAGATATATCTCGTTTACTGTTTAAACTGTTTAAAACCTCCATGGTCATCCTTAGCCGAGCCACGGTATTTTGAAAAACGGTAGTGTCACCGTAGTTCCATCGGTCTTTACGTAGGACCGCTGTAGAACTGGTGTGCAAGCCTCCGTGGCCATCCGGGGGTGACTGTTAGTGTTCAGTAGTCATGCAGACTTATGGCAGCACTAGGAGACTCATGGCGGTACTACGGTGCTATTACGACCACTGTCAACTCTGAGAGGTGCACCATGGTCTAACATGGTATGTGCTGTTTCTACTACAACTTCATTAAGGTGACACTACGATGAAGCGGTTGCTCCAGGATTTCTAAGGTGTTATTCAGCAACGAAGAACAATGTGGGTCTTAAAGAAATTTGAGACTTCCTTCTCGTTCGGTCAGTTAAAGAAAACTGATTTTGAGTTAGAAAATTATCCCAATATATATAGCCAACGAGGCATCACGTGACAAACCATAGCGTTACTACAGTGACACCATGACGGAACCAGTGATGATGTGCGCCACCTTGGCAGACTGTAGCATAACCTTGGAAACCCGGGACAAATTGTAGTCATACCTTGACAATCTGTGATGATACCGTAGTGGAACCTGTATGTATCCGGCCTATCGTGGTGGTCCGTAGTGGTATCAGAGTAGTGTCGGCATCTACAGTGACTGTGTGACTGGGACTAAACAAAAAATGTTGCCATTAAATTATTATTTTTTTCACACTAAATAATACATTTTTCAAATTTATGAAAAAGTTGCTATCCAAAAGTTTTTATTTTCATGATATTGGAAAGTAAAGTCTCTTGAAGAATAAGACTCCCTGAGACTAAATTTCTAGCTTTTTTTTCATTTAACATTTTTTTTCATAAATCAAATAAATTAAAAAGTGCATGATAAATGAAACAAAATTCTGCTTACTAATTAGTAATCAAAATTTCATACATAAAATTTCAAAAGAATTTTTGAAATAACTTGATTTGTACAATCTGGTTCTGACTTGACTTCAAGAACCTCAAACTTTAAGAAACATCAGTTCTCATTGTCAAGGTAACAAGTTATATTTGCTCAAATGAAATCATTGCATATGTCTGTAATGTAAATGGATGTAAAGTTTCACATTTTCACACTTAAGTTCTTGTAAGATTCCTGTTCATAGGGGTCTGGTGTGAGTTGAGACGGTTGTGAATGTGTGATTATCTAGAATGGCTGAGGATTTCATGCTTATTGTACTCTTCAATCCTGCGGTGACAGTCATTATATTGTACAGGGTCAAATCAAATACACTTTTACGTTGTCTATCCAGCTTTTTATTTTTATTTAATTGTTTTTCTGTTTAAAAGAGCCACATACTATATTGACATGGAGTTAAATGACTTCAGGATTAATTCTATTTTTGTTATGATAGAAAAACTTTTGATTTTGATCATCTGAATTAAATGTGAAAATATTTAAAAATAAATATGATGCCTCCTTTACTCAACTCAAGATCTACTATTGTAATTCTCATGTTATTGAGATGATTTGTACTGCAATTATTGTAGAGCCAAAATAACAGTCATTCATTTTTGTTTTTGAAGACACATGCATATAATTGTTTATTTTTTTATTTTAATTATCCGTTTCAATTTTACATTTCAATAGCACGAAATTCAGTGTCTTAAAAGTCAAATCATATGAAATTCTTGAGATTGTTTATTCACTTGCTTGGCATTTGGATGTTGTATGACACTTGTAACTGACAAGGAATCAATGTATAGGTGTTGGAGGTTCCAGGGCACTTGCGCCCAGACACACACTTTAGTCTTTATGGTTTCAAGGTGTTTTTCATTACACAGATTACATCTGCAGAGTCCAAGTGTTCCTTTCTTGATACATCTTCTGTTCACCCTAGGAACATGGCCATGACAAAATGGAAGGCCCTATGCAGCCACATTGCAGATGATTTGAGCACACTAGTCTGATATTTTTTGGTGAAAATGAAAAGAATTCCCCCTGTAGTACCATTAAAATTGACTGGTTTATAAAAGTGGATTTTAGCTTCTCTGTAATCTTCAAAAAACAGGTTTTGAAATTGGAGTGAGGCTTCTTTGTATCTTCAAATGACAGGTATGAGCCTCGTGATTGGTCCTTTGGTCAATCTGATAACTAACAAGGAGACTGTCATGACACATTCCAAGGGTGTAAACAAGATAGGATGATCAAGAGCAGAGCCCTTAGATTTTGAAAATGATAGGTTGAGGAGAACTTGTTTTGTTGAAGGAGCTTTTATATATATGCTTGACTTACTATCAGTTCCAGCTATAGGTACGGTATGGGTTGTCTCCCTTGGCTGGTGGTAATATCTGTCACTCCTTGCCATGGTGTATATAGATGTGGCAAACTTTACTAATATATTAGTTTTCTTTTTGTATTGATGAATTCATTAACATTACTTTCATTTTAGAACTAATTTTAACAGCTTTAGACTTTGTAGGTAAAGTATGGCTTAAACATGCCGGGATATATAGACGTACTCATGTTATTTATCAGACAGTAATGATTAATAGTGCTTCATGTTGAAATAACCCACCATAAGTGCCCCTTTCCCTTTTTAGGTCACCTGAGCTTTGCTCAAGTGACCTATTCCAATCACTTTCCGTCCATCATCGTCCGTCGTCCGTCGTGCATCGTGCGTAAACTTTTACATAATCAACTTCTTCTCAAGAACCAGTGGATGGAATTTTTTCAAATTTGGTCAGAATCATCCTTGGTAGATGAGGATACCAAATTGTAAAATTGGGATTCCTACCGCAACCCTAGGGGCCAGGGCGGGGCCCAAAAGGGAAAATTAACCAATATTTCAAAAATCTTCTTCTCCAGACTCAGAGGTATTACAGTCATTTTCTCTGCATGGATGGAAAGATCATCAGGGGCTTTATTTAAATTGTAAATTTCAGGACCCCCGAGCTATCCGTTCTCCCTTGGGGAGGGGGTAAAGTTTACTATAGTTTATATAGGGAAATAACACTTTTGGGTATATATTTTATCCATTTTCAGCAGAAAATTACTCAAACTTAGTCAGAATCATCTTTGGTGAATGAGAGTATTACTTTGGAAAATTGGGATTCCTGCCCCATCCCCAGGGGCTAGGGCGGGGCACCAAAGGGAACATTTACCAATATTTTCAAATTCTTATCCTTTGATGACATGACAAGTATTGTATTTCACTTAGTTTACATGCTGATTTCCACATCACATCTAAACAATAAAATAAAGCTACCAGTACCTATGATATAACTCAGGTGACTGCTAAGGCCCTTGGGCCTCTTGTTTTTGGGAGATTTGAACACCCCTCCCAGACCTGGCCAGGCACAATCAGTTAATAGTAGGTTACACTTTAAAGCAGAGGTTTATGTCTGGTGATCATGGCTGGACGGGAAGTTTCAAAGTTCAAGCCATACTGGAATATGTTTAAAATGTCTTTCAGAGATGAACATCTTGCATTTTATGTTCCTAATAATTGCCCCCCTTAAGCCAGTTTTTTTATGCGTCCTGGGCATTAATTATGGCAAATACAGTAATGCTGTATAGGATAATAATGATAAAAAACTTTTCGTTTCCATATCAGTGAAAATTGTCTTCAGATTTCAATGGACGTGTACAAAGTATAAAATTTCATATCATCATTTTTAGGTCACCTGAGCTTTAGCTCAAGTGACTTATTGCTATCCGTTTTTGTCCGTCGTCGTTCGTCGTCCGTTAACATTTTACATTTCGAACTTAAAGTCAAGTTCTGCTAGGCCGATTGAACTGAACCTTTGTAGGAATGATCGACTCATGATCCTGACAAAGGTTTTTTATTTTTCAGGTCAATCAGAAATCCAATTTGGCTGCCATGGCCGCTTTTTTGCAAATACCTATTTCAAACTTAAAAACAAGTTCTAATAGGCTGATCTCACTGAAAATCGGTCTAGGAATGATCAGCTCATGGTCCTGACAAAGTGTTTTTTCGGGTCAATCAGAAATTCAATTTGGCTGCCATGGCCGCTTTTTTGTAAATACCTATTTCAAACTTAAAAACAAGTTCTAATAGGCCGATCTCACTGAAAATCGGTCTAGGAATGATCAGCTCATGGTCCTGACAAAGTTAAGTTAACATATACTTAACTATTTTTTAATCAAATTGGTACATATTTCAACAACAAAAATAAATACTGTAGGACTCAGGTGACCATTAAGGCCCATGGGCCTCTTGTATTTATTTTCAATAAATGAATAAATTTAAGAAATTCAAATAAGTATATGGGGAAATATCATGGACATTTAATAATATGAAAATTACAAATAAGGAATTCTCAGCAGAAATACGAATGTGGCATTTGAACTAAAAGGTGCACTTCTGTGAAATGTATACCGTAAAAACCCATGTAATTTGCGCACTTTTTTTCAGAAATTTAATACCCAAAGTGGGGGGTGCGTAAAATACACAGGTACAGAAAATTTCAATTTTTTTTTCTGGAAAAGATCGACGATTCTGGGAGATCGCCATCATGGATTATCGCCCTTGGTACACGGAACTCTAAGACAAATGACGTTCAACAAATTTATTTATGTCAAACATTAATAAAAGATACACAATGTGTTGTTATCTGAGTTAATGTGAAAAGTATTATTAAATCGGTAACCGTTAACAAGGAAAGTTTAGCCAAATTCCTATGCCAGAGAATCGCCGATCAACTTACGACATTACGTTTCGACATCTCGGTGTGTTTCCCCATACTATTATGAAAATGTAGTTGTTCAATTTAAGCTCCGTTCCATGTAAGTTCTGTAAGGTTTTTTTCAATTCGCCTATGCGTATACGTATAGCATGGGTTTTTTCCGGCTCACTTTCATGTTGATCTCGCGTCTAACATTACGTAAACACGTGATTGATAATAACCTCGTGAATTATTTCAATATTTATTAAATGAAGCATCGTAAAAATCGTCTGTTTAACTATTTTTTTCCTTGGAGTAGATTTGAAGAGGATGTATTGATTGTCCATGCTTCTAGTATAAACATTTTTTTATAATCCCTTATCAGTCAAATCAGTCTGTAGTTATGACAATGCAGTAGGGCTTCGTAATTCACGCCACGTGTTGGTGAGTGAAAAAAAAACACCACGGACCGTCGATCGCGACTGCAAGTCATTTCAATTAGTAGAGCTATTTTTAACGGGTAATCACAGATATAGTGTTAGGTAATTACTGCATTATAATTTGTATTGACTGTAGTGTTGAGAAGTGTCAATAATTTACGCTGAAGCAAGCGATCCTACCTGGCTTATTGTCCGGGACCAGACGATATCGGTGAAATCATGCCCTCCGGTTTACTTACCTGTAAATGTCGCAAAACCAGCAGTCATGACCACAGATGACCGATTTTAATAATTTTACAGTAGGTAAAAATTGTGTGGCCAAAAAATATGGCCAAACCACGGACTTAGATAATCTAATTCCGTGGCCAAACTGAACTCTGAAATGACCTGGTTTGAAGTGACAAAACCCAAGCCGCCATGATGAGCCCTTCTCACTGATCGTAATTATGATCAATAAAAGGTATCTAATTATGTCTTCCACCATGAGATATGCACCAGCGGTTACTAAACATCGAATTACTTATTAATTGATATGTTTTTGTAAGCAAGTAAATGTTTTATGTAAAATATTTCTAAAATGAATTGATGTATGCCGATATGCACACACGTGTGTGTCATGTGTGATCAGATAATTCAAAGAAAACAAACAACAAATTACACATTTTATGTAGTTTCTTCTTGGTTTTTAATATCATTTTACATCAATGAAAAAAAAATCATAAGAAATATATTTAAAAAAAAAATATTCAGAGATCGATTTTTGGAGCATGAACATCGTTTTTTCCCCAGATTTTTTGGGTGCGCAAAATATTCGAGTAGAAGCTTTTTTCCCGATTTTCAGCCTCAAAAAGTACCTGCGCAAATTACACAGGTGCGCAAACTACATGGGTTTTTACGGTAACTATTTTTAGCTCATAGTAATTATAGTGCTCAATGTGCATATCTGCAGTAACAATGGTGAATTTGTTATTGTCTCTGCTGGACATGAAAATGTTTGCACGTTATTAAGTAAAAAAAAATATATTTAATTTTTTATTTATTACTTTGCATCAATATTCTTTAAGTTCAAATATTACTTTTCTGAATTTTAATTCTTAATCTGAAGTGAACGTTTCTAGCTTAAATACATTTCCAAATCCAATATTAGTGTAATAAGTTATAATTGTCTAAATGTCATTTGTTTGGTTTTCGCTCACCTGCCCGAAGGGCAATTGCCATGGCGCGGCATCTGCCATCTGTCCATCTGAGGAAATTGACTTAATTTAGCTTGGAGTATCCTCTTCCAAAGAATTGTGTTAAAATTCAAAAATGTGTTGAAAACCTTAAACAATCTATTTAATAACCAGAAGGCCTAGAATGATGATTTGTGGCCAGTCACTTGCTCAGATATATGCTACAAGGTTTATCCATATAAATGACCTTCACCCAAATTCAAGGTTACAGGGGTCAAATGTGTGGAAGACATTTAAACAATTTCTAGGTGCATAGGGTGGTGATATTTTGCCCATAGCATGCTTAGGTGAAGAGCTATTAAATTTGTGCGTGTGAATTACCTTGATCCACTTTTAAGGTCACATGGTCAAATGTGTATAAACATTTAATTGACCTCATCTCTATAAACAAAAAGTCTAGTGTGGTGATATTTGGCAAGTTTCATGCTGGGGTGCAAATGTAAAGTTACCTCAAATGAATGACCTAATAGATACAGTCACATTGATCAAATTGTACTGGAAATTTTAGAAAAGAATTCTATGTTATAAAAAGAAATGATGTGGAAAAGGTTTAATTAACAATTAGTTTCTGATGACATACATAAATATATATATATATCTGTAGATGGTACAAGTAATCAAATTTCATTTTGATTCCTATATATATATATATATATATATAATACTTTCGTTATTACTTCTTTGCCCACATATGTATTTAAGTATTTAAATACTCAAACCTGAAGAGCCCTGTGAAGGGTGAAAGCAGCTAGTTTTTTAGTCGGTCGTTAATCTTATTTTTTCTATATGTTATATATATATGTTATATAAGCATAAAAATGATCCTTACGGACGAAGAAATATTATAAAAAGATAAATTCTCAACAACGACTCGTTGCTGAGAATTTTTCTTTTTATAATATATATATATGTATATATTACTTTTACTATGTATATATAACGACAGTATGATCCAGTATTGGCACTTGATCCAAACAAACAAATGTTGGTTGGATACGACTATTACTTAAATACATTTGTGGGCAAAGAAGTAATAACGAAAATTTACATTTTACAACATAAAACAGAAAAACAGTCACCATGAGACAATAATACAATACAAAAACATAGACATAAACAAACAAAAGTTACTAATATAAAATATGCTAGTAACCAAAGGCTAATTATAGTAAATAATTCAATTTGAATACGTGAGTTCAAGTGAATTTATTCTAAAAATCTGAACAAATGTAGTGAGAAAAATCTTATGTCTTATGTCAGGACAGGAACTACTATGACATAGATTTTTCTCACTACATTCGTTCAGATTTTTAGTATAAATTCACTTGACCTGTTCTGTGAGCTGGATGCAATGACAAATTTTATCATTTATTAGCTCACCTGCCCGAAGGCCCAGGGTACTGTTATTGGGCCTGTAGCATGCTGGTTTGAAGGGCTACCAAGTTTGTTCAAATGAATGACCTGGACTCACTTTCAAGGTCACTGGGGTCAAATGTCTTAAAATCTTGGAACAACTTCTTCTCAATAACCAAAAGGCCCAGGGTACTGATATTAAGCCTGTAGCATGCTGGTTTGAAGGGCTACCAAGTTTGTTCAAATGAATGACCTTGTCCCACTATCAAGGTCACAGGGGTCAAATGTCTTTAAAATCTTCAAACAACTTTTCAATAACCAAAAAACCCAGGGTACTGATATTGGGCCTGTAGCATGCTGGGATGAAGGACTAACAAGTTTGTTCAAATGAATGACCTGGACTCACTTTCAAGGTCACTGGGGTCAAATGTCTTAAAATCTTCGAACAACTTCTTCTCAATAACCAAAAGGCCATGGGTACTGATATGCGGCCTGTAGCAGGCTGGGATGAAGGACTACCAAGTTTGTTCAAATGAAGGACCTTGACCCATTATCAAGGTCACAGGGGCCAAATGTCTTTAAAATCTTCAAACAACTTTTCAATAACCAAAAGGCCCAGGGAACTGATATTGGGCCTGTAGCATGCTGGGATGAAGGACTACCAAGTTTATTCAAATGAATGACCTTGACCCACTATCAAGATCACAGGGGTCAAATGTCTTTAAAATCTTCAAACAACTTTTCAATAACCAAAAGGCCCAGGGTACTGATATTGGGCCTGTAGCATGCTGGGATGAAGGACTAACAAGTTTGTTTAAAATGAATGACCTTGACCAACTTTCAATGTCACAGGGGTCAAATGTCGTAAAATCTTCAAACGACTTCTTCTCAATAACCAACAGGCCCAGGATACTGAAATTGGGCCTGTAGCATGCTGGGATGAAGGACTACCAAGTTTGTTCAAATGAATAACCTTGACCCACTTTCAACCTAATGTCCTTGTTCGACATTCAAGGTCACAGGCATGATATGTTTAAATCTTTTAACAGGTTCTTATGAATCAAACACTGATATTATGCCTGTAGCTGTATTTTAGTCCACTTTTAAGATTACAACTGTGAGATTATAATACTAGATGAGTGATGCAGGCCCATTAGGCCTCTTGTACCTATACACCATATGAATGTTTGACATGAGAATCATGTTAGTGACATTAATAAGGATCTGTTCAAAACTAAATGATGATGTTTAATCTTCCATTGGTTCGGTTCATGTCATTAAGAAATTAATGAGTTTTTGAACGGTGAGCCTACCTTACACTAAACTGTTTTATGGGGTACCCAATTTGAATGATCTTTTTTTTTTCAAATGACTTTTTTTTATTTGCCTGTTCTTGGTAACAGTGACTTACCGATCACTTACCTTAACGAGAAAGTAAAATACCTTGATGGTGTTTTTTTACCTCGTTAATATTTGAAATTTGTTTGGATGTCATTTGATCAAATTACATGATGTGAAAATTGCAAAAAATCACAGTTTTGAAATAGGATTGATCTGAGTAATTTTGTGGTTTTGTTTAAACAGCTGTAATGTGGTGGACTTGTTCTAAACTATAGTGTAGTGTTTTAGTACCAAAATTGTGCGAAATTGACATGTAGTTATATTAGATATCTTCTGTGATAATGTGTATATAGTACACAGTATACTAATTGAACATATTAATACAACGTATTTCTAACAAAATTTGACATAAACTAGATCATATTCATTTCATTTCCTCACCATATCAGTTCGATGTTATCTGTGTCACATTGTTTATACATGTATCATTTTTTCCATAAATTATAACTGAATTGGTGATTGTCTTTGACAAAATCATTTAGGTGATCAAATTTAACTGTACTGATAAATGTCAAGGTATATATATCCAATATGAATCAATTTTATCTTGTTTTAATTTTATAGATAATAATACAGACTTGTATGTCTGATTTAATTGAGAAAATCACACAGCAGAATATTTCAAATATACATTGAAAAAAAATGTTGTATTTATATATAATCAGTTACCCATTATATGTACACTATATATAGATACATTTGTATATGTACCATATATGTATACTATATATAGATATATTTGTATATGTACCATATATGTACACTGTATATAGATATATTTGTATATGTACTTTATATGTACCCTGTGATATATGGTCTAATGATGGGCCAATGATTCAAAATAATTGCATTTTTTTTTTAAATGAAACTAATCAATTGATGCAAGTGGTGAAAAAATGTTAAGTGTAAAGTTCAAGAGCCTTTGGAAACTTAAAAATCTATTTGTATCTTGAAAATGTTGAGCATTTTCATACCTCTAAAATACATACAACTGTCATAATTTCCCGTTCAACTGGTTTATTGAGCCAATTCAGTCAATAATATTAATTTAATGAACCCTGATTTATGTAGATAGTGACCTTTAATATAAGTGATATGTGTACTAGGTGACCTTTGTGATATGTAATCAATGACCCTTGCCATATATTCATTAAATGACCCTTGATCTATGTACTTATTGAACCATGTATTTGTAATAAAGATGAACCAACACCCGCAGAGCTGGCCTTGGCTGCTGGGCGAGCGTATGTCATCTTACCTAAAAAGTAAGTAATCTACTGGGCGAGCGTATGTCATCTTACCTAAAAAGTAAGCGATCTGCTGGGCGAGCATATGTCATCTTTCCTAAAAAGTAAGCAATCTACTGGGCGAGCGTATGTCATCTTACCTAAAAAGTAAGTAATCTCCTGGGCGAGCGTATGTCATCTTACCTAAAAAGTAAGTAATCTACTGGGCGAGCGTATGTCATCTTACCTAAAAAGTAAGTAATCTACTGGGCGAGCGTATGTCATCTTACCTAAAAAGTAAGTAATCTACTGGGCGAGCGTATGTCATCTTACCTAAAAAGTAAGTAATCTACTGGGCGAGCGTATGTCATCTTACCTAAAAAGTAAGTAATCTACTGGGCGAGCGTATGTCATCTTACCTAAAAAGTAAGCGATCTGCTGGGCGAGCGTATGTCATCTTTCCTAAAAAGTAAGCAATCTACTGGGCGAGCGTATGTCATCTTACCTAAAAAGTAAGTAATCTCCTGGGCGAGCGTATGTCATCTTACCTAAGAAGTAAGTAATCTACTGGGCGAGAGTATGTCATCTTATCTAAAAAGTAAGTAATCTGCAGGGCGAGCGTATGTCATCTTACCTAAAAAGTAAGTAATCTGCTGGGTAAGCGTATGTCATCTTACCTAAAAAGTAAGTAATCTACTGGGCGAGCGTATGTCATCTTACCTAAAAAGTAAGTAATCTGCTGGGCAAGCGTATGTCATCTTACCTAAAAAGCAAGCTATCTGCTAGTAGATTGTATGTCATCTTACCTAAAAAGTAAGTGATCTGCTGGGCGAGCGTATGTCATCTTACCTAAGAAGTAAGTGATCTGCTATGAGAGCGTATGTCATCTTACCTAAAAAGTAAGTAATCTACTGGGCGAGCGTATGTCATCTTACCTAAAAAGTAAGTAATCTACTGGGAGAGCTTATGTCATCTTACCTAAAAAGTAAGCGATCTGCTGTGTCTTTCTCACTCTTTCTTACTACAATTTTTTGGTAGGTACTGGTCTTTCTATACCCTCTCTCCCACCATAAATGTTTTTTGTTGATTATCTTAGATGACTCATGAACATCTTTTTCAATATCAAAGAGATATAGTTTGTTGTCAAAAAGTGGAGTTCCATGAATAAGCATGAGTCCAGCATTCAAAAATCCCAAAATTTTCTTCACCATCTGTTGACCCCCACTGTAAATAAGTTACCTCAAGGTGCATTTACTGTTAACATGACTCGATCCAACTGACAAAGAACTAATGAAGATGGTACAAAGGTGGGCACCAAGATCCCTCTGGGATCTCTTGTATTTAGTGGCATGAATTTTTTTAAACAATATGGAAAAAAAAAAAAAAAGATAAAAGTTCAAAATATATTAGATAAGTTTTCTATTTTTTTTAGAAACAATTGATAGGAAATATACAAGTGGAAAAAAATCTCCATATCACTAAAGTCAATTCAACATGATTGTTTTATAGGAGTAAGAAGAAGAGGAAACGTGCTCCTATCAACATGGCTCGTCTGGATGACATAGAGCAGTTCCTCAGAGCCCCACCAAAGCGTCTCCAACGTTCACACTCTCTGACCAACATCGCCAAACCTGTGGAGAAAGAGCTGCGAGTTCCAAGGTAAGGTTTTAGCCAAACAGCTACAGATGGTGGGCTATTAAAATCGCCTGTCTTTGGTGGTCCGTGCATGGTTCATCCTTAAACAATTCTTGTGATCACTATTTCTCAGAAAGTACTGGAGGGATCTATCTCAAATTTCATATGTAAGTTCCCCTTGGTCCATAGTTGTGCATGTTGACTGTTCAATTTTGAAAAAAAACCTTTGTACAGTCGAATCTGCTCAAGCGACCATCTGTATTAAACGACCATTTGTTTTATGCAACCTTTTTTCATTCCTCCCGACAGTTTTTACTATGTAATTCAACTGTATTAAGCGACCATCTGTCTAATGCAACCAGCGACCACCCATTACTGACCCCATTCAGTTAAAAAATCACATTTGATACATTTTAGCAACCATGTTTGACGAAAATATACGAAACGGTCGTTGAAACAGTTGTGCAACTCCAAATTTGCGACTGTCACCACATTTGACGAAGGGCTAATTCACGATCTTTTCACCAAGTTCAGGGAACAAATTTGACAAAATCAATTTCCAAATTTATAATCATTCATTGATGTGCAGAAACAAATAAAAAGTCATTTTTCTAACTGCCGATATTGTTGATTTAGCAGTGAAACTACAGACTGATATTTATCGCAGTTGAGCGAGACCATTTTGATCTTCATTGAATGAAGTACACTGGCGGGATTTCATTCTTGAAATCGGGTCTGTTTAGAGATGTTCACGGCAGCACTCTGGTGCGAAATTAACATTAGATATCAGCACTAAACATCTTTATATTAGCACACATATCGTTTCTAATTCCTAATCAGTATTAAAAGCCTTTAATAACATCCCTGAACTTCTCAATGCCAAAGTACTAACTCAATGCCAAAGTACCAGTCCGTTTTTCGGCAACATGCTGTCAGCTTTATTTAGGCCAAGTTTTTAACTGGATTCGCTTTCCAGTTTCCATCGTAAAATAAAGGAATAATATACGTGAACCCATCTGTTGGACCACCACAGGAACCGTTATCATTTCAGCAACAACATCTTGATTAATAAGTTAGCCTAAATCATGGTATTTATCGAAAACACAGTCATGTAAGTTGAGAAATTCAACAAGTCTCCATCAATCGTTTGTTCTCAGTGAAATGACAATTCTTCTCAAACACTCTTAGTTGTTTGTTTACTGTCATAATTATCACTCGATTATTGTTTAGTTATACACCTGTAAATGTGCGCTTGGGGTGGTGGTCTGTTTACAGTTGTACATGTCTGAATAAGGAGTTTGTGTAATTCTGTACAAAATATGATCAAACTTTATTAAACGATCACTTTTATTAAACGACCGTTGTTTTAAATTTCCTGTGGTTGCTTAATACAGATTCCACTGTAGTACATATGATAAATGAAAGGATATTGTCTTCAGAGTTATTAATAAGGGTGCAAGAGGAAGAAAGAAAATGTTTGTTGTTTCCATTTGGGTTCAAATCTTCGTCTATTGTTGAAACTAACTAGAGTTGGATTAATGCAGCGTCATTATAGAATTGGTGCTGTGACCAGGATTTGCTTTAATCAACAGCAAGGTGAGGAGCCGTATCCGCAGCAGTATACCAGACCTGCTTAACTTCGATGACTATGGCAAGAAAAAGGGACTCGGGTAAAGATAAGAGCGACTGTACTATTAACCCATGCTGTCTCACATATCTAAGGTTCAATTTATATCATATGTTTATTCTAATATGTCTGCATTAGAATTTCATTTTATGTCCTAAATCTGTGGAAGTTAAAAAAGTTAAGGACCATATTTATGATATATGATAATTAGCTTGAGGTAATAACATGATGTTGTGGTTTTGTTCTGATTTTGATGGTTTTACATCTGCTATAACAACCTTTCGTCCTTTTAGCAGACAATGATATAACTATTTAAGACAATGATATAACTATTTAAGACAATGATATAACTATTTAAGACAATGATATAACTATTTAAGACAATGATATAACTATTTAAGACAATGATATAACTATTTAAGACAATGATATAACTATTTAAGACAATGATATAACTATTTAAGACAATGATATAACTATTTAAGACAATGATATAACTATTTAAGACAATGATATAACTATTTAAGACAATGATATAACTATTTAAGACAATGATATAACTATTTAAGACAATGATATAACTATTTAAGACAATGATATAACTATTTAAGACAATGATATAACTATTTAAGACAATGATATAACTATTTAAGACAATGATATAACTATTTAAGACAATGATATAACTATTTAAGACAATGATATAACTATTTAAGACAATGTACCAATGTGTGGCCCTCTTCAGTATTTTCATATTATATCTAAAATGTATAAGACTAATACTGTTATCAGTGATGATGACGACATGAGGGAATGGGTACGTACCGTCTGGAATCGGTGGTTTGATGAACTGTTTCCCCCAACACCATCTGATTCTGAGGAAGAGGAAGAGCTGTCTGTGTCGGAGGATCAGCCTAAAGATGACAAGGCTGACAAAAAGAGGTAGGGAACAGGTCCTACAGCACAAGGATTCCTTATCTCAGTGCATTACACCAATTCTATCTTTCACACAGGTTAAATACTAGCTGCTTCCTAACGACTCAGCTAGAGGGAATTTCTTTTTAGCTCATTTGGTAGACCTTCAGACTAGCGCACCAGTTGTCTTTGGTTCGGCCTCTAGTGGGGGCATTGAAAAAATAATGACCTCTGTTACATTGTTGTCCATGTAGGGACACAGAACATGTTGACTAAAATAATCAGCATTACTTTCAGAAGAACCCCAAAAACCAAAGGTAAGTACATTCTTGGAGAGGAAGTACTTTGTAAGTGACTCTGATCCAATAGTAGCCGCTTATAAATTACATGATAATTTGACATGTGTGTTAAATTATAGTTTATATACAACTTTTTATTGCTCCCTTGCTTATATATATCATAGGTTGTTTTTTCTACAGTGGAACGTTTTGATATATATGTGTGAATTTACTTAAGTTAATTTCCTTGTTTACGTGTTGTAATATTCTTGTATCTAGGTTTTTCATGTTTATGTTTTTATGCAAATTAGGGGAGTGTTAACCAATCAGCATTAACCCCTAGAGGGTATGTGGTATTGTCAGTGCCCCTCATTATTGATTTACGGCGGATGTTGGTGTGTTTGCTTTTCGCGTATTCTTCGACTTTTCAAGTGTTTACTACACTATGGATTTATCTTAAACTACACTACGATTACTCAGTGACAGTCATCACCGTATGATTTAACTTTCGCCAGTTTGTTACGTTGTAAACGTGAATCAGTATGAGGAGAAACGTTTGTTTACTTTCTGCGTGATTTTTGGACTTGAGTTGTGGCTACGCTACTGTACACACTGGGAGCAAGGCAGCCTACTGATTTTTTACTGTTGTACGAATAATACCACCTTACAACTTCGTGTTTAAGGACTTGACACACTTCCTTTACAATTATAGCGAGCAAAATACTTTGCCGTGATTCGTCATTACGGTGTGAACTTGACATTTTACGTGCATTCGACCTTTCGAACCTACACCTTAGGCTATTTATAGCGTTAATATTTAGGCCTATCGACAATAGTTTTAAGACATGGGGTCTAAAAGTAGGAATTCTACAGTTGTTCCGTACGATCCGGTAGCTCGTTTCCGAGAGGAATTGACAAGATTGACAGTACCGTTCAGTGCCAACGGGAAACGAACGGGTTTGATAAATAATTTGAGAGACTCGAGGACAAGAGGTGCGCGATCCCACAATTCCGTGCGACAAGATGGCGACCTAGGTTACTTCGAATCGATATCATTCCTCGATGGTTCGCATACGCAAACGCTTGTCGACATTGTCACTGGATTGGCAGAGAGTGTGTCAACACTACAGGACAGTTATGTCAGACTGGAAAGGCGAATAAGTGATTCCGTTACTAGCGTCACCACAACAGTGAGTTCTGTTACTATTCTTCCTGGCGTCAAGTTTCTCCTGCAGCAGTGGCCGGCAGCGAACATCAACTCGGCACGGAATTGAGGATCCTAAATCAACCTCAAGCAGAGTACACCTTAGAGACCGCATACATGAGTTGAAAAACATACGCATCACCAGCATGCACTTTCGAAGTTTCCAGATGAAATCCGTCCTACAGGCTCCCTGAACAGCGAAGAATGTCGACACTGTCATAACAACAGCACGTGTGTATCTTCTCTGGCTGACATCCGAGGTGTGACGAACGGGACGCGTTCGGTTTTAAATGAACCTTGAGTCTTACTAAAGTCCTGTGTTCTTACCAGGCAGGTTCCAGGCTATCTGGCTACTCCCAGGGCTTTATGATATCGTCTATTCAGCATGCTACGTGGGCGCTTCTAGGTCTATTCGATTTCAAGTCTTAGAGTCAAGTCGCTTCTCTGCAGCACAGTAGAGGCAAGCTTCTTCTCTAGGTCTATTCTATGTCAAGTCTTAGCGTCAAGTTGCTTCTCTGCAGCACAGTAAAGTCAAGCTCCTTCTCTAGGTCTATTCGATTCAAGTCTTAAGAGTCAAGTCACTTCTCTGCAGCACAGTAGAGTCAAGCTTCTTCTCTAGGTCTATTCGATTTCGAGTCTTAGAGTCAAGTCGCTTCTCTGCAGCACATTAGAGTCAAGCTTCTTCTCTAGATCTATTCGATTTCAAGTCTTAGAGTCAAGTCGCTTCTCTGCAGCACAGTAGAGTCAAGCGTCTTCTCTAGGGCTATACGATTTCAAGTCTTTAGAGTCAAGTCGCTTCTCTGCAGCACAGTAGAGTCGAGCTTCTTTTCTAGGTCTATTCAATTTCAAGTCTCAGAGTCAATTCGCTTCTCTGCAGCACAGTAGAGTCAAGCTTCTTCTCCAGGTCTTTTCGATTTCAAGTCTTAGAGTCAAGTCGCTTCTCTGCAGCACATTAGAGTCAAGCTTCTTCTCTAGATCTATTGGATTTCAAGTCTTAGAGTCAATTCGCTTCTCTGCAGCACAGTAGAGTCAAGCTCCTCTAGGTCTATTCAATTTCAAGTCTTAGTGCTCGAGTCAAGTCGCTTCTCTGCAGCACAGTAGAGTTAAGCTTATTCTCCAGGTCTATTCGATTTCAAGTCTTAGAGTCAAGTTGCTTCTCTGCAGCACAGTAGAGTCAAGCTCCTTCTCTAGGCCTATTCGATTTTGAGTCTTAGAGTCAAGCTGCTTCTCTGCAGCACAGTAGAGTTAAGCTTCTTCTTTAGGTATATTTATTTTCAAGTCTTAGAGTCAAGTCGCTT
>NW_018407143.1:61527-74002 GCF_002113885.1 Mizuhopecten yessoensis | reverse complement strand
GACTCGTATAGGTATCAACAGCCATGATTTTAATGGACATTCCTTTGCGTATTGGTGCGGCTACCTCAGCAGCTGCCGCCGGTGTCCAGGATCATGTTATTCAGACTTTGGGTAGATGGTCATCTGACTGTTTTACTCTTTATATCCGAACAGATCCTGCTACAATTTGTAACAGCTTCATTCGCATCGGAGATATATCTGTGTTCCCGGACAAGTCTCAGTTTCACCTGTGTTTGCGTTCCTCAAAAACTGACCCTTTTGGATAAGGAGTTGTCATCAAGATATTTGAGAACACTGTTTTAACTCTTGTGGTTACTATATGTAAGTTTTGACCACTCGTGTTACTCAAGGGGCTACCCCGTCGTCGCCCCTTTTCGTAGACAATATGTTGACCTTAACGTCAAACCTTTAATGCGCCATACTTTTATCTCTTTGTTAAAAGAAACACTGACTCGTATAGGTGTGGATCATCGATCTTTTAATGGTTATTCTTTCCGGGTTGGTGCTGCCACCTCCGCAGCGGCTGCTGGCGTTGAGGATCATGTCATTCAAACCTTGGGTAGATGGTCCTCCAACTGCTATATACGTATATTCGTACGGATCCTACCGTTATTTCAAATGCACAAAATACTACCTTGTCCAACTGAAATCATTTCATGTTTTACTTTGTGCTTGTTACTTGTTCTTTGTACCTCAATCTTCAATTTTAGTTATTATTACCTAGTTTATATTAAGTATTGGGGGCTCTCACTCACTAGTAATTTCCAATTCCTCGTTTCGTTCCATTTGGGTTTTAATTCCTGGGGAATTTTCCCCCCAATACTTTTCTGTAATATTATTTACTTATCTGTTGATTATTTTACTGCTTTTGCTTTAATTTTTCTGTCTATTCTTGATTCTACTAGGCTCTTGAATCGCTCAGGAGTTTCGTCTTGCCAGCTCTTAAATCGCTTAAGTCTGGTGGTCAGTTTGCCTCTCTTGAATCGCTCAAGGCAAANATTTACATTCGGCCTGTCTTGAATCGCTCAAGAGTTAGTTGTCTGGCCTACTTAAAATATATTGCTGAGAATATATTTTTTGTTTGTCTTTGTGGCCTCTTTTTTTGCTTAGGAGGCTACCTCGTCAGTACATGTTTGTTTTTGTAGTATTGTATATAGTTAGCTTATTGTGTTGAGTGAGTAGCCTCTGATACGCCAAAGTATAAGTTTGTATTTTCTTTTATCTTGCTATCTGCCTCATTTAAATATCTCGCATTGTAATAAACAGGTAAACTGTTGTTTCATCGTTTTTGTTGTGTATAAATACTGACTCACCGAGGAAGACTAGTTAACCAGAGGCTGTGGTTAACACCCCCTAGCGGAGGCATTGAAAGTATGATGACCTCTGTTTCATATTTATGTGAAATCTTTTTTGGTAATTCATGATTTATGAATCACAAAGTAAAAATTATTATACACTCCTTCATTATTAGTCCCCTACCAATGAAATCAGGGGGACTATAGGTTTCCTCTCCGTATGTACGTAACACCAATGTTTGTCAGCGCTCTATCAGCTTCATTCCTTGAGGGATTTTGATCAAACTTCACACAAATACAAAGAATCATAATATCTCGGACAAGTTCAAGTTTCAGGGTTGTCAGGTCAAGGTCACCATTACTATTTTCAGAAAATCCTTGTCAGCGCTCTAGCGGCTTCATTCCTTGGAGGATTTTGATCAAACTTCATACAATTACAAAGGACCATAATATGTCGGACAAGTTTGAGTAACAGGGTTATCGGGTCAAGGTCACCGTTACTATTTTTAGAAAATCTTTGTCAGCACTCCAGCGGCGTCATCCCTCGAGGGATTTTTATCAAACTTCATACAATTACAAAGGACCATAATATCTCAGACAAGTTTGAGTTTCAGGGTTGTCGGGTCATGGTCACCGTTGCTATTTTTAGAAAATCCTTGTCAGCCCTCTAGTGGCTTCATTCCTTGAAGGGTTTCTGATCAAACTTCATACAATTACAAAGGACAATAATATCTTCGAGAAGTTCAAGTTTTAGGGTTGTTGGGTCAAGGTCACCGTTACGTTTTTTAGAAAATCGTTGTCAGCACTCCAGCGGCTTCATTCCTTGAAGGATTTTGATTAAACTTCATAACAATTACAAAGGACCATAATATCTCCGAACAAAGTTCAAGTTTCAGGGTTGTTGGGTCAAGGTCAAGGTCACCTTTACTTTTTTTTTAAATCGTTGTCAGCGCTCTAGCGGCTTCATTCCATCAGGATTTTGATCAAACTTCACACAATTACAAAGGACCATAATATCTCGGACAAGTTCGAATTTCAGGGTTGTCGGGTCATGGTCACCGTTGCTATTTTTAGAAAATCCTTGTCAGCCTCTAGCGTCTTCATTCCTTGAAGGGTTTTTGATCAAACTTCGTACAATTATAAAGGACCATAATATCTCGGACAAGTTTGAGTTTCAGGGTTGTTGGGTCAAGGTCACCGTTACTTTTTTTAGAAAATCGTTGTCAGCACTCCAGCGGCGTCATTCCTCGAGGGATTTTGGTAAAAATTCACACAATTACATAGGACCATAATATTTCGGACAATTTCGCATTTCAGGGTTGTCGGGTTAACGTCACCGTTGCTATTTTTAGAAAATCCTTGTCAGCCTCTAGCGTCTTCATTCCTTGAAGGGTTTCTGATCAAACTTCATATAATTACAAAGGACAATAATATCTCGGAGAAGTTCAAATTTCAGGGTTGTTGGGTCAAGGTCACCGTTACTTATTTTAGAAAATCATTGTCAGCGCTCCAGCGGCTTCATTCCTTGAAGGGTTTTGATTAAACTTCACACAATTACAAAGGACAATAATATCTCGAACAAAGTTCAAGTTTCAGGGTTTTTGGGTCAAGGTCACCGTTACTTGTTTAGAAAATGGTTGTCAGCGCTCTAGCGGCTTCATTTCATCAGGATTTTGATCAAACTTCACACAATTACAAAGGACCATATCTCGGACAAGTTTCAGTTTCAGGGTTGTAGAGTTGAGGTCAAGGCCACTGTTATTAATCAAAATCCTGAACAAGTTGAAGCCAGTGATGGACTGATGATCGATAAATAATAATCGAACATCGATCGATTTGTCCTGTTCGATTCCGATTATCGATTACAAATTCCATAATCGATATAATCCTTCATTACTGAACTTAAAGTGTCAAATGTGTATGTAATATACAGTATACCGTAAAAACCCATGTAATTTGCGCACCTGTGTAATTTGCGCAGGTACTTTTTGAGGCTGAAAATCGGGAAAAAAGGTTCTACTCAAATATTTTGCGCACCCAAAAAATCGGGAAAAAAACGATGTTCATGCTCCGAAAATCGATCTCTGAATATGTTTTTTTTAAAATATATTTCTATGATTTTTTTTTCATTGATGTAAAATGATATTTAAAACCAAGTAGAAACTACGTAAAATGTGTATTTTGTTGCTTGTTTTCTTTGAATTATCTGATCACACATGACACACGTGTGCGCATTTCGGCATACATCAAATCAATTAATAAGTAATTCGATGTTTAGTAACCGCTGGTGCATATCTCCTGGTGAAAGTCATAATTAGATACCTTTTATTGATCATAATTACGATCAGTGAGAAGGGCTCATCATGGCGGCTTGGGTTACATCACTTCAAACCAGGTCATGTCACAGTTCAGTTTGGCCACGGAATTAGATTATCTAAGTCTGTGGTTTGGCGATATTTTTTTACAAATTACAATGCAGTAATGAGCTAACACTATCTCTGTGATTAACTGTTAACAATAGCTCTACTAATTGAAATGATTTGCAGTCGCGATCGACGGACCGTTTTGTTATTTTTTTCACTCGCCAACATGTGGCGTGAAATACGAAGCCACATTGTCATAACTAGACTGATTTGACTGATAAGGGATTATAAAAAATATGTTTATACTAGAAGCGTGGACAATCAATACATCCTCTTCAAATCGACTCCAAGGAAAAAAATAGTTAACGCAGACTATTTTTACGATTCTTCATTTAATAAATATTGAAATAATTCACGAGGTTATTATCAATCACGTGTTTACGTTATGTTAGACGCGAGATCAACATGAAAGTGAGCCGGAAAAAAACCATGTTATACGTATACCCATAGGCGATTTGAAAAAAACCTTACAGAACTTACAGAGAACGGAGCTTAAATTGAACAACTACATTTTCGTAATAGTATGGGGAAACGCACCGAGATGTCGAAACGTAATGTCGTAAGTTGATCGGCGATTCTCTGGCATAGGAATTTGGCTAAACTTTTTTTGTTAACGGTTACCTATTTATTAATACTTTTCACATAATCTCACATAACAACACATTATGTATCTTTTATTAATGTTTGACATAAATAAATTTGTTGATCGTCATTTGTCTTAGAGTTCCGTGTACCAAGGGACATAATTTAAGATGGCGATCTCAGAATCGTCGATCTTTTCCTGAAAAAAACTTGATTTTTTCTATACCTGTGTATTTCACGCACCCCCCACTTTGAGTATTAAATTTCTGAAAAAAAAGTGCGCAAATTACATGGGTTTTTACGGTACATGGAAATTCATTTATTCTGATTTTTTTTACAATATGATCACACATGATTGATGGTAATTTAGAATAGAAAAATTACATTAAATTCAGATACAAGCTAATTGTATACTTTTCATTTTCCCAAATTAACACCAAAGGGCATGGTGTGGCGTCAACTTTTTACTTTAAACAACTTCTTCTCGGTAACCAAAATGATATTTGGCCAGAAGCTTGCTGGGATGAAGGGCTACCAAGTTTGTTCAAATAAACGACTTTGATATATATTCAAACATCCTTAAACAATTCTTGTTAGCGCTATTTCTCAGAAAGTACTGGATGGATCTTTCTCATATTTCACTTGAAGTTTCCCTTATGATCTGTAGTTTTGCATTTCGTTTTTTGGGACTGATCACAAAACCAAAATGGCGGACAGGCAGCCATTTTGAATTTGAGAGTTAGTTTGTTAGCCCTGTTTTTCAGAGGGATCTTTCTCAAATGTTACATGAAGGTTCCCCATGGTCCCTAGTTACACATATTAAGTTTTAGGACAGAAGGGAAAACCAAGATGGCGAACAGACGGCCCTCTTGAATTTGAGAATGTAAGTTTGTTAGCGTTATTTCTCATAATGTTCAGAAGGGGTCTTTCTCAAAGGAGTAGGTGCATTAAGGGCCATTTTTGGCCCCACCTCAGATTTACTCAATTTTTATACCATGCATACATGGACATATGAGATTTATAAAACATGCAGTTTCAAAGAATTCCGACATTGCGTTGCCTAGCAACAGACCTGGAAACCCACATAGTATATACAGTCTAATTGCACATTGAGTGATATTTAAGTATGTATTATAATATTTTATAAAAGTTGTTTGTTCAAAATACTTTATACAACTTTGCATGAATATTGTTAAGTTTTTAAGAATCTTTGAGAGTATTTCAATGTGCCCAAACATGTTTTTGATTCTTCCTAGCAACGCAATCACAACCAAAGTTTCTCCATAGCAACAGTACATTATTTCTATCATAATGGACACAAAAAGTGTTTGATATTACAAGATTAAATTATGAAATTACAGTAAATATGAAGGAAGCAGAAACAACATATAGTTGATGTTCCACAGCAACCATGTCTTGTCTTAGCAACCAAATGCCTTCCATAGCAACGGTACATGAAATGTTTTACAATGGCGACACTGGTGCTGGATATTACAAGTTATAAACTGGTATGTTAATATGGTAAAAAAAAAATGAAAGAAAATAGCGAGTTTTTTTAATATAGTTTGTGCTTTAATATTGTATTGGTATTTTATTTGGCGTTTTACTAAGAGGATAAAGAACAATTCAGATTCACTTTCAATTTAACAATTTTATCAATATTCCCGTAATCAATAATCCTTACGATCCAGGTAAATCGTAAAGGATATAAACAAATAATGACATGTTCAAATGATAACAAAAAATGATACTTAAGAAACAACATTTAACAACAAGAGACCTTGTCACCCGAGATAAGTGTTAATGGATCTTTGATTAGAATTTTGGAGACAGTCATAATTCGAAAATACAATTTACATCTGTGCAGCTGTGTTTTTCCTATTCTTCTTCACTCTTCGGTGTTCCCCTCATCATCACTCTCATCAACACTGAGTGGCTCTGGTGTATGGCTGGCATCTTGCAGATATTGTGTCCAGTCCTTGCTAAAGTCGAAGGTTTTGTCCAAATGACGTGCAAATCCCATATACCATACCACTGAAGCAACATGGGAGCAAGTCCCAACTACTCTCGCTCCAGCTCGGCATTTACAGTACCACCCTTGCACAGTGCACTCATCGAAAAATACCCACAGTTGGTATGCTTTTGAGCTGATGTGTCTGCTCTGAATCTTGGCACTGATGAGGTTAGCATCTACTTTACAGACAGATACTTCATATCCCCCCGATTCACTCATATGCTCCTGTGTGTAGGCCCTTGCTAATTTTAGTTGATAAACACCAAGTGTCAAATTCCTCAGGTCTTCTTCTGTCATTACAGGAAAGTCAATTTCACTGCTGGTGTCCATCCTCTGCCACTTGCTTGGTCTATTGGCAAGGCCATCTCGGTCGATTCTTTCCTGAAGAGTGTTCTGTTTCTTCGACAGATACAACATCTTCGAACCAATTACTTGATCTTTTTCTGCGTCTCCCGTGCTTATTGGTGTACTGAACTTGTTGCAGATTGCACACACAATTCTTACAATATCTCCAACGTATGGAATCTGGGAGTTGGGGAGCACACGGTCCAGATATTTCCAAGTTTTTAAACGCCCATTCACAGCCTCTACGACCCACCTGAAAGATAGTAAATAGGTACATTTTGAATCTGACAAACACATAAAGTGTAACAATGCATTTAACCCTTTCACCACTGTTGACCGTAATAGACTCATCCAGATCAATGAATAGTCGAGTAAACTAAAGTTGCATAGGGATGAAAGGGTTAACATAAGCTATATCAAAGGAAGTTTGATTTGAACTTTGTCAACTTCTTCTACATAGATAAGTTCATGTACATCAATTTCTAAAATTGTACTCGAGTATCTGCTATTCTCAGTGGGAGTGTCCTTTTACCATTTTAGTGATATATTTATACATACCTAGTATAAGTTATCATACATTTATAAGTTATATACATTTAATTAGTGGATCTAGTAAAGTATCAATCATAATAAGAAAATCTTACCTTATTTTTGTAACAAGTCGAGAAGCGTTGCTTTCTCCAACTGTGTGTTGCTGTTTTTGTTTCGAAAAAGAAGGCATCTCTGTCTGTATTCCTAGTTGTTTCAGGAGGTCCAGAGAATCCCTAAAACCTCTGTCAACCACAAACACATCATTTTCCTGAATCCACTCCTTGATCTCTTCAATGTTGGAATTCAAAATCTGATTCAGGATGCTGGCGTCATTGTTTTTCGAATCTGCAAAGTAAGGTCCTAACACGCTTACTATGTAACCTGTTGTTGTGACAAACATCATAGGTTTCACCAATGGACGGTGCTTATGCATGCTGTAGCTCCTCCTTTGGAACATAAACTGGCCACTCTTTTGAATGTAAATATAGGTGCCGTCAATCACAAGAATGGCTGGTTCCATTAGCCCTCCAAACAATGTTTGGGCTAGTGGTCTTGTGTGTTTTGAGATGACATCCTGTCGACTTACATGTTGAAAGCCCAGATTTGATGGAACAAAGTCTTTCATAAGTGCAATCCTAGCCGATGATATTGCACGTCGA
Source organism: Mizuhopecten yessoensis (assembly GCF_002113885.1). Taxonomy (NCBI): domain Eukaryota; kingdom Metazoa; phylum Mollusca; class Bivalvia; order Pectinida; family Pectinidae; genus Mizuhopecten; species Mizuhopecten yessoensis. Next base: position 66,153 of record NW_018407143.1, on the reverse strand, counting down.
ATGGAATCTTTACCAATATTGAACACTGTTGATAGGATCTTGTTTGACATGCCACTCTTAAGTTTAGTAAGAAAGATACCGACACAAGATTTAATGCTCCTATTTTTTGAAGATCGTACGGAACCAACGAAGTGAATACACAAATCGTTAAAATGTTGAACACTGAGTCCAGTTAGGGTAATGAAATCTTCATCCGAAAGAGCATGTGGTGAGTCGAAATCAATACGTTTGCTTTGTTGGGCATTTGCTACATCTCTGATGTTAGAAATTAAAGACAGTAAGTCTGTACGATTTAGCGAGGATAAGTCACTTTTTATTGCAATGTTTTCACATGCCTCATTTTGCAACAAACCTTCCTCAATATGATGACCACAACATCTTGCTCCAAATGGTACCAGAATACCTTTTCTCAGGAAGAGGTCGTATTTTGCGTCACGAGAGATTACCATCAGTTTCTTTGGATAGGTATTGCAAACGAAACATTTTTTGTGGCTGCTTCCTGTGGATGGTATCGGAAGTGTTATATTCCGTGGTGACAAAAGGGTTTTGTTTGCAGATTTATCACAAGAGGTATGTTGACCGGTAATTGTACGACGCTGTAGTGATGAGCGATGGCATGACATGCGACACTTTCCACAAATAACGTCTTCATCTTTTGTTTGTATCATAAAAGTTTTTAACAAATACTTCCTCAGTGTAGTGTTTTCCTTGCCTTTAATGAAGCGCCTGTCCCCAGGCTTTGTTCTTTTAGAACAAACAACACACCGAAATTCTCCTTTTCCAGGCATCCTAAACAATAGATAGCAATCATATATTAAAACACGTCCTGAAAACCAGTTATAAAGAACGTCTGAGCATGCATTTATTCTTTATTGAACAAGCATTCTGTGGGTACTGATGAATCAAAACATGTCCCCTACCGGCCCCCAAACTTTAACCTGCAGATTTTGGCCAACATAGTTAAGTCGAAAATATGTCAAAAATTCAAAATAAAATAAAATATTTTGTCCACTGTCACTAAACAACATTAATGCTAGATGCCTAAAGAACCTGTGTACATAAAATCAGCATCCTAACACTATTATTAAGTGAACGGTGAGCCATTACAAAAGTTTAATCGAACCTTTAACCCTTCAGATTTTGGCCAAGATACTTAAGTCCAAAACATGTAAAAATAAAAAAGGAAAAAAATCAATTATTTAAACCTATAGCTCCCCGGTTTCACCGGTAGGGAACTAATAAAGACTAATAAGTATGAAACATTAACGCCGAAAATATGTACTTGTTATCATTCTTTATTTACCACCTCTTATTTATAGCGTTCATTTATACCGTTCATATAACTAGTAAGCAAAGGAGGGGGGGGGGTGGTTCTTTCAAAATATGAATGAGATAATCCTGTGACAGAATTCTCGTTGGGGAACATTTGCTTTTTAACATTTTACACTTGTATATCAAAATTCTGCTTTTTGACAATTTAAAGCACTGAAATATAATACTGTTACATCAGCAAAAACTTACATGTCACTTCAAGAATATCCATGCATCTTCTCTTGTTCTTATGGAATATAATTTTATTTAATGGCATCCTAAAAAAATGTAAATAATATAATAATGAATTTCAGTGTTTTCATTTAACAATTTGTGTTTTCACTTCAACAAAATATGTTAAGAATGATACATGTATATTTGAGGGCTTTAAACTGCTTCAATTGTCATACAAAGTCACTTATGCTTATTTACTTGAATATATTTTTGTTCAGTTTTGAATTCATATTAGCTATTCATATATAACTAAGGATATTCTTCATTTAGCTTAATTAAGTTGTTCATAAGGAAATTAATGAATCCTTCCAAAAAGCATTTAGCCCATACAATAAAATTAACTCGTTAATTTTTTTATAAATAAAAAAAGGAGTGATCTGACCAGCGAGAGTACACATACAATTTCAGCAATTTGAAGCACTGACAAAAATATAATTAATTCAGTTACGATATTACAAAAAACTTACGTGTAACTTCAAGAATATCCATACAGATGTGATCATTGATTTCAGGGTCCATCATATTACTGGCATCCTTAAAAGGAAAATACATATAATTAATTTCAGCATATATGCAGCTTTTGTTTTCATAAAAAATATTAATAGAGAAATTATAAAATATATAAGCCCCAAAAATAAAATGAACACTTATCAGTTGATATGAGTACTGATTTTTACCTTAATTGTTACAATTACTGTAAAACTTCGAAAAAAAAGTAAAACTTCGAAAAAAAGTGATCTGAGTGTGACTTGAACCCCCAATGATGTAAAAATAAGTGCAAAGTCCACGATGCTAACCACTACACCAAGCATCCGTTCTTGGATGATGAGGATTTGTTAATCTACAATATCTCAAAATCAACAGGAAAAAGTGTGTGTGCGTCGATGTTAATTTGTTGTGTTAATGAATGTACCCCATATGTTAGTACTTCATATGTTGGTATACTTTCTCATCTGTTTCACGTTAGTATATGTTTTATCAAATATTGGTCGGCTAATCATTTTCCGACGGTTAATCAGGGATTTCCTTTACGCCACTAAAATCTATTTTTAGACTTAGAACTAAAAGCTTTGAACTGAAAAACATGCTAAAAACAAAGTATTTAGTTGTATTGCTTTTGAAAAAAGTATTCTTCATTTCATATTACTCAATAAATATTCACTATTTTTGAGCAAAACAACAGAAATATCGACAATGACGATCTTCATTGAAGTTACAACAGACGTCTGCTCGGCCATACAAACGTAAACAAAACACGGCGTTCGAATCGAAGAGTATCACACATTATACAAGCATTTGTTTGTTCATGCACCGATCACTTTTACATAAAATTATAACATACCTGTCCAATGATGTGTAGATAACTTCTATGATATGTAGATCGTGCTGACAGCTCTTTGAAGCTCCAACGTTTAGGGTAGGCTTACATCTTTGCATAAGCTTCTATAGCAACGCGAAACAGGATCGCAGGACGATTTTTTTTATGGATATTTTTTTGCATTTTAAAATCATAACTTGTTTTTCTATTTTATCTTTTTTTTTTATTTAACAAAATACGTAGGTCAACTCATCAATCAGAACAGTATTTTTTTATGAAGTTATAATTTCAACATTGTCTGTAAAGATCCCGACCAGTCTTTTGCAGTCGGTCGATATCGTTACACAGGGCTACGTCAACGCGATGCAATTTTTGTTGCAAATCGGTCGGAAATTTAGCAGTATTTTCTTATTTTAAATACCTCCCCAAGCATGTACCAAAAATATTTTTGAACACCACAGACAAAATACCTACATTATTCTAATTCTTAAATATAAAATTGGTACACCCTTGGGGAGGTATTTGAAACTTCACTCAAAGTTACAAAACATGGTAAAAATCTTCACTTTTTTGTAAACGTGACGTTTTCCCGCGAAATTTGTGACGTCATCAATGGTGTTTTAAACCTATTTTTTCTTGATTTTCAACTGACTGGTTGTCAAATAACATAAATGGGTACATGGTTAAGTTTTTTTCTAACAATTAGAAAAAAAAATATTTGAGGCCAAATTTGGGCCATAACGCATTTACTCCTTTCACATGAAGTTTTCCAATGGTTCCTAATTCTGCATTTCGAATTTTGGGGATGATTGGAAAACCAAGATGGCTGGCAGGTGGTCATATTTTTTTTGGGAGTAAAAGTTTTTTAGCCCTATTGCTCAAAAAATATTGGAGGGATCTTTCTCAAATTTCACATAAGAGTACCTCTTGTTCTTAGTTATGCATATCAAATCATATCGGCCGGTTATCTTGTTACAGTTTAAGTTTGTTATTGCTATTTCTCAGAATTGACTGGAGAATTTTTTCTCAGATTTGGTATATAGGTTCCCCATGGTCCTGAGTTGTGCATGTTAACTTTTGAGGTTGATAAAAAGATTGATTAAGATTGTGGACAGGCAATTCAAATGCAAACTGATAATAGAAAAGAAGAGAAAAGATCGAACTGACATAGAACTAATGAAGATGGTACAATGTTGGGCGCCAAGGTCCTTCTGGGATCTCTTGTTATATGTTTTGAAAGCGAGGTCTATTAGTTAATCTGTGGCTTGCAGTTTTTATTGAATTTTATTAACAAGAATATGTAATATTATAGAAATTGAGATGAAATCCTCAGAGAACTGTTAATGATTTTACATGAGAAAGATGATCAGGAGTTCAATCACATTAAAAGTTTCTATCTGCTATAATGTTTTATTGGTAAATCAAGTTAGTCAAGTTAGGGACCTTTGCTTGCTTTGAATGTTAAAAGCTGAGTTTTAGAAACTTGTATTCCTGCCACAATTGTAGAGCAGAATTACTTCAACATGAAACAGGAATCTGACATCGACCGTTGTCATTCATGCCAGATCAGAGATAACTTCTATTTTCCATGCACTCTTACAGGAAGGAATCCCTGACGAGCTCTTTGTCAGATATCATCAGTGTCATTGACCCTATCGAGGAAACAGACGAAAACCTGGAATTACTTGAGGTAAGCACTAATCTTTATCATTCTGTCTCATGTCTAATTTTTAGCTCACCTGGCCCGAAGGGCCAAGTGAGCC
>NW_018407143.1:56525-56979 GCF_002113885.1 Mizuhopecten yessoensis | reverse complement strand
ACAGGGGTGAAATGTTTTTAAAAAAAATAACAGGGTCTTTTGAACAAATTTTAATGATAAATACTGATATTTTGCCTGTAGCTTTATTATAGATCACTTTTAAGGATACAAGTGTGAGTTTTATACCAGGTGAGCGATGCAGGCCCATTGGGCCTCTTGTTGTAGTTTCTATCATTATATCTTAGGTGTTGGGGGCAAATAGGGTTATCTTTGTTCATCTGAGCCCTTGCATCACGATACATTGATGTCTCCTATTGTGACTGTTGGAGCATCACGATACATTGATGTCTCCTATTGTGACTGTTGTGGCATAACGATACATTGATGTCTCCTATTGTAACTGTTGGAGCATCACAATACATTGATGTCTCCTATTGTGACTGTTGTAGCATAACGATACCTTGATGTCACTTATTGTGACTGTTTGAGCATCACAATACATTGATGTCTCCTT
>NW_018407143.1:12749-52482 GCF_002113885.1 Mizuhopecten yessoensis | reverse complement strand
ACATTGATGTCACTTATTGTGACTGTTGGAGCATCACGCTACATTAATGTCTCCTATTGTGACTGTTGGAGCAAGTTTGTTCAAATGAATTACTTACACCCATTTGCAAGGTGACTGGGGTCATATATATATGTTGGAATCTTTAAACAACTTCTGAATAATCTTAAGGTCAAGGGTAATGAAAAGTCTGTTCAACTTAATGTCCTTGTTTTACTTTTAAGGTCACATGTGTCACATATTTATATCTTTTGATAGATTCTTTTGAATCAAACACTGGTATTCTGCCTGTAGCTGTATATTAGTCCACTTTTAAGATTACAAGTGTAAGATTTGTACCAGGTGAGCGATCCAGGCCCATTGTGCCTCTTGTTATATTTTGCAACTGGAAAAGATCAGTGGATGCTTAACTCTTTCCATACCATTGTTGTGTACAGACGATATATATGTACAAAATATATGCCATCTTATCCGCATTATGGTGCATAATCAACAAGAGACTTTGGTGTTACCTTTCTTCTCCTTAGCAAACGACAGTCGTGTAATCAAATTAATTGTTGCTAAAATCAGGACCCATCAGTCAGCAAGAAAGATTTTTCATGGGTACAGATTACACATTTTTCACCATGTGACCTATTGTTTTTGAATTTGTCCCAAGTCTTGCATTTTGTATCAATGTATCGTGATGCTCCAATATGAACAACATGGCGGCAACTGAATTTGATACGGACACTTGTAGCTTCATCACCAAATATTTATTGAGACTAATGGAAGTAATTATGGATATTTTAATATAAGTGAAGATAAAACCTACTTGTATTTAGAAAAGACTAAACAACTTCAGGGACATTGGGGACCCGCACTACAACACTGTTTTGAATACAATGAATGGTGTTGTTCGTTGCCAGACAACTGTCTCAGTCATAATCAGCTGCCAAATAGTCATAACGCTGCGAAAATGAAGACGTGTATGAACAACGACATAAAACAATTACAACATTGGTTCACAGTTACCTGTTCATTTCTTGCAGCAGTTATACCTCGTCTAAAAATTACATTAATCTCATCCGCCATATTTGTATATGTGTGGGGCTGAATCTAAATGGAAAAGGAACAACAGCAAACTAATAGGCTTCTGGTTTCCAATTCAAACCTGCTAAATTACCCGCAGCTTACGGTCCACACCCGCAAAATTAATCTATCACCCGCCCCTGCACTCGTATTAGTATGTCCCTACTTCTGGAGGTGTTCCATTCGCGTGTCTCGGAGGTTTAGCATTCAGCCATGGGTTAAGGTGGCTCCATCCTTTCGCAATTAGCCAGCAGAATTCAATGAAAGTTCCACATAATGGTTATGTCAATATGTAGAGATGATTTTATGAAGATCAAAGCCTTTGGATAAACTGGGGATTTTTAAAATACCGATTTTTGATTTTTTTTGGTCAAATTCAACACTTTCACATTTTTGATTGTGTGGCATTGTTCAAAACTCCGTTCGCGTGTCTCGGAGGTTTATCATTCAGCTATGGGTTAAGGTGGCTCCACCCTTTCGCAATTAGCCAGCAGAATTCAATGAAAGTTCCACATAATGTTTATGTCAATATGTAGAGATGATTTTATGAAGATCAAAGCCTTTGGATAAACTGGGGATTTTTAAAATACCGATTTATTTATTTTTTTGTCAAATTCAACACTTTCACATTTTTGAGTGTGTGGCATTGTTCAAAACTCCGTTCGCTTGTCTCGGAGGTTTAGCATTCAGCTATGGGTTAAGGTGGCTCCACCCTTTCGCAATTAGCCAGCAGAATTCAATGAAAGTTCCACATAATGTTTATGTCAATATGTAGAGATGATTTTATGAAAATCAAAGCCTTCCGATAAACTGGGGATTTTTAAAATACCGAAAAATTGATTTTTTTGTCAAATTCAACACTTTCACATTTTTAGCTCACCTGGTCCAAAGGACCAAGGTGAGCTTATGCCATACCGTGGCGTCCGTCGTCCTTCCGCCCGTCCGTCCGTCAACAATTTCTTTAAACGACTTCTTCTTCTTAACCACTGATTGGAATTCAACTAAATGTAACTGGAAGCATCCCTAGGTGGTGGGGATTCAAAATTGTACAAATGGTTGGGCTGACCCCCAAGGGGGCTGAGGGGCGGGGCAAAAAGGGGGCAATTTGGCTTTATTGCTTAAAGCGACTTCTTCTCTGGAACTAAGAAGTGGATATCAACCATATTTGACTGGAAGCATCCCTAGGTGGTGGGGATTCAAAATTGTACAAATGATGGGGCTGACCCCCCAGGGGGCTGAGGGGCGGGGCAAAAAGGGGTCAATTTGGCTATATTGCTACAAACGACTTCTTCTGTAGAACTATGCCATGGATATCAACCATATTTGACTGGAAGCATCCCTAGGTGGTGGGGATTCAAAATTGTACAAATGGTTGGGCTGACCCCCAAGGGGGCTGAGGGGCGGGGCCAAAAGGAGTCAATTTGGCTATATTGCTTTAAGCGACTTCTTCTCTGGAAATAAGAAGTCGATGTCAACCATATTTAATTGGAAGCATCCCTAAGTGTCAGGGATTCAAAATTGTATAAATAATGGAGCTGACCCCCCAGGGGGCTGAGAGGTGGGGCAAAAAGGGGTCAATTTTGCAATATTGCTATAAGCAACTTCTTCTCTGGAACTAAGAGGTGGATTTCAACCATATTTGACTGGAAGCATCCCTAGGTGGTGGGGATTCATACAAATGGTGGGGCTGAGGGCGGGGCCAAAAAGGGGGCAATTTGGCTATATTGCTATAAACGACTTCTACTGTAGAACTATGCCATGGATATCAATCATATTTGGTCGGAAGCATTCATTGGAGGCAGGGGTTCAAAATTATACAAATGGTGGGGCTAAGGGGTGGGGCCAAAAAAAGTGTATTACTTGGAAATGGTTGAGATCCCCACCATATAACCATGGTATACAATTGCTGAGTATAAAGAGATGATTGCACATATGCTTCCAGGATGGCCTTGGGGACTGCCCCACCCTTGGAGACTTAACCCCTGGGTCTTAACTTCGAAATGGTTGAGATCCCGACCCCAAAACTATATATACAAATGCTGGGCAAAAAGAGACAAATGCAGTCACGATATTAGAATTGATCCTGGGGTCTGGCCACAACCCTAGGGACCTAGTTTCTGAGTCAAAGTTTGGAAACAGTTGAGATCCCCACCCCATAGCCATACATAAAATTGCTGGGCATGAAGAATCTAATACATGCACAGATATGCTACAAGGATTGGCCTTGGGGTCTGGCATATTCCCTTGTTCTCATTCGAAGAATATCTTGCCATGATTGCTTTGGTATCCAGGTGAGCGATACAGGCCCTCTGGGCCTCTTGTTGAGTGTGTGGCATTGTTCAAAACTATTACAAAAATAAATTAATGAAAAGAAACATTGCTAATAAACCCTACAAATATTTTATTTATCATAAAATATCTACAACAAAAAGCGTTTTTTATTGAAATGGTATGGATAAAAGTTACTAAATACAAGCTAAAAGCAAACAGGACAAAAAGTTTCATACAAAAAGAGTGAAAATGGAACCAAACACTCACAAAGTCTTTATAATTCATTTATTTTACTTTTTACAATAATTTTGATCGTGATGAGAGTTGTCTACCTTGAAAAAAATGGGAACTTTTTGCAGAGGGATAGAATATATACAATGACACTTACTTTCTTTACTATATAAAAAACGACGGAAACGAATTGAATAACTATATTTAATTGTCAATTTACTGTTCTTTTATGGAACAAAATTGCTCTCAATCATGTTACACTTTGGACATCATTCCATAGCCCGCTTACGCATGGTATATTTACATGTCAGGTACATATGTAAGGGCATAGGCTATTGCATGGTATGCCGTTATCATGTGCACGCAATGCACTTGCAATTTATAGGATCTTGATATTTTACAAACCACTATTTGTGAAACGATTTATCTGACAGAGCGTAACTCGCTGGACAACAAATGTAGCGACCAAGAGTTTGTGAACTACTGTTAGCACGTGATATGTACAGGTGAGGTCGGTAAACAAAACACATCAGTCTGCATTCCATGCGCCTCATATACGACCTTCTTGAAGTCGTCTGATCTCATGTCAGTGTCTTCCCGTGAGTTCATTAATGTCACGTGTGATTATACACATTTTCAAGTTAAGTCTCGATATCATCGTCACGCATGTGTACTATTGTTTACACGGTGTTACTATAATTTACACTACGGTAATGGAATGCCCGATGCGCAATATGGAAATGACGACACGAAAATACGACAAGAAAAACATGTGTAAGGGTGGAAAGTCCTTAAGTCTGCACACTATTTGAAATGTTTTCCGCAATGGCAGTCTCTCTTCTGGGAAGCCAGGCAAGTTTGAAAGGTGAGTACTGTTTACTATTACAACAGTACATATAATCTTGATGGTAGTACTTTTGATTTCACATGCACTCCCATTATCTCGACAACGTTCAATGTTAGAAAAAAGAATAAGTATGCCTGCTATTATAATATTTCGTGGTAAAAGGATTTTGAGTGGCTTCATAAAAATGTTGAGCCCTATCAGTCTTAATGTAAACTGTATACATTAATGTTTTCAGCAGGTTCGGTTGCTCTTTATAACATCAAAAAGACATACAATTAGCGATTTCCACAAAGTCTGAGGACAACGTTGTAAACGCAAATTCTTTATTTAGTAACTTCAACTCTAAGGATACTGCAGATCATGATCGTTTTACCAAAATCTGCATGAAAACGCTTACAGATAGCGATTGCGAGATTGGTGAAAAATGTACATGCAATCTTACAAATTTGAGTGTAACCAGATATTATGCCAATGCAAATACCTGTATTTAACAGAAATGCATATATTTTTTTTCCAGTTTCCAACCTGGCAGTCAGATTCCTGATGTTGTACATAAAGATGAGAGGGAGAATTTGACAGAAGAGCTTCTGTATTAGTTTTTGCTTCCAGTATACCTCAATGATGAAAGATGCCAAGTTTTCTACAGTTAACTCAAACTACCTGTATGTACAGGGAAATTAGTATTTTGAAAAGACAGAATGTAATAAAACGAGATGTGTGAAAAGATTTGTTTTATTTATTAAAAAAAAAAGTATTCCTAAATCATACTAGAAGACACAACATATGTTATGCTGTGACAACACAAAAATATAAATTTTGACATGAACATTTTGTCACACAATATCACCCCACACAGAATGTCCCATGACCCCCATTGGGAGATTCAGGGGTTAGCAGGTATGTCATTCGGTTCATAGTCAGACATGATTCCCAAAAATTGACTTTTATGTTTATTTTCTTTATAGGTATTATGCAAATAACACTGTTGTGTAGCAAACAAAATTTAATTTTCTAAAATTTTAATTGAGCTGAATCTTGGCAGAATTGTAATCTTTTTTCAACATAGTTTCACCGAACATTCTATCTGTTTTACAGATTATGTATGAGGAGGTGGAGAAACTCGACAAGGAGATAGCTGATACAAAGAGGCCGATAGCTTTTGACCACTGTAGAAGAGGTGCTCTCTTAAGAAAGGTGGGTGTTGGAAACAGCTTTGACCACTGTACAGGGGGGATTAGGTATTGGTAGAAAGGTGGGTGTTGGAAACAGCTTTGACCACTGTACAGGGGGGATTAGGTATTGGTAGAAAGGTGGGTGTTGGAAACAGCTTTGACCACTGTACAGGGGGGATTAGGTATTGGTAGAAAGGTGGGTGTTGGAAACAGCTTTGACCACTGTACAGGGGGGATTAGGTATTGGTAGAAAGGTGGGTGTTGGAAACAGCTTTGACCACTGTACAGGGGGGATTAGGTATTGGTAGAAAGGTGGGTGTTGGAAACAGCTTTGACCACTGTACAGGGGGGATTAGGTATTGGTAGAAAGGTGGGTGTTGGAAACAGCTTTGACCACTGTACAGGGGGGATTAGGTATTGGTAGAAAGGTGGGTGTTGGAAACAGCTTTGACCACTGTACAGGGGGGATTAGGTATTGGTAGAAAGGTGGGTGTTGGAAACAGCTTTGACCACTGTACAGGGGGGATTAGGTATTGGTAGAAAGGTGGGTGTTGTACATATTTTTTTATCAATGTCAACACTACTTAAGGGAATGCTCTAAGGAAGAGGAGGATGGCATGCACACACTTTATCAAGAACAGTCAGATATTCTGCTCTAAGTGTAGATTGCAACTTGTAGGATCACTTGTAACTGTTATAAACTTGTAGGATCACTTGTAACTGTTATAAACTTGTATTGGTGATGCATTTGATAAGTGATAGTTTCCTACTGTTGTATGCTTCCTTGCACTTTATATCTGTGATTTGTATGAGTTATTTTCCATAAAGATATATGGTACACATTAACCTTTAGTTTGTATCAGAGTTATCACCCTTAAATGTTGATAAGCATTATGAAATCGTTAGAATTACTTCAGTCAATTGCACTATTGACCTGTCATAAACAAATCATACTTTCTTCTTAGTAAAAACTCTTTTTGATTGGAAAGATAAATCCTTTAATATAGTATTAGCATAAACCCTTAACAAATAAAAGTATACTGTAACAGAACCAAGTTGATCAGCACACATTTTAACTTTTTGAATGTATGTTTAAATCATATTCCGATGCAACTGGAAGGAAAAATAAAGGGTATTCAGGGTTTTAAAGAATGGTTTCAGTTTCACATACCGGTACTTTTGAAAAATGATATCACAGCCAAGGAAATTTCAAACTTTTTCCTTATGACTTTAACTTTTCAGCTGTAAAGATTGATTCTCTATAATTGTATAAATACCAGCATTATGTATTTTCCTTAATATAGCTTGGTATGGTGAAGAGAGCAGAGGAAGATCTTGATAAGTAAGTATAACCTTGTACACAGAGTCATAGGAGACTAGGGGATATTCACGTATTACCGACATCACGTATTACCGGACACTCTTGAATAAAATTAAATTGTGTATGGTTGTCTGATCTCTTCGGTTTATTCATGAATACAATAAAGCGTTTTACAAACACCGATTACATTTGGGAACGCCCCGATGCTAATTTTAGAACAATGGCTATACTAATACTTACCAAAATAACGGAGGGTTTCCGGAATTTTATTATCACGTGATCCGAATGTTTGCTGCAGCGGCAATTTCAAGGTGACTGGTAGATTTGGGACTTGCGAATTCAGGAGCCACTAATGTAAGTTATCTTTGACATACAGATATGAAAATAGCTACATCATTTAAAGATATAATTGTCTAGGCTTTAATATATAAACATTTATTGAAAATAATTAGGGAAATGCATAATAAATGCAAAAATACAACTGTCCGGTAATACATGGTTGTTGTTACTGGGAGTCACATCATACCGGACAGTGGCAAAAGTTAGTTTGTCATAGCAGGCTTTATTTCTTTTTCTCTCTATGAGTAGAATTTTGTGTTCTTGTAAATAAAGTAAAGTGAGAAATAATAAAAACAAAATGTTTCAGTATTTTCTTTATCGCAGAATCGAAGACAATCTGACACTGATCCATATATATAATCCGGACTAAATGTCTAGTATAGACGTTTATAAACATGGACATTTTCTCATGATGTTAATTTACAAATACATCAGTTTATTCAGTATTCCGTAAGGCTCTATTATTATAAAAAATATATTGTGTTGACTGAAGAGCAGCCTAATGAAATAATGTTCTGGGAGGGTAAAAACGCAGAAAAAGTGTATACAATACAACAGGGATGATGTACAGAGGGCAGTCGATGCAGTCAGGTCCAGATGAATGTCGGTCAGGAAAGCAGCGGCAATGTTCTCTGTACCGAAATCCACTGTAGCTGATAGGGTTAATCAGCGATATGGGTCTGACCCTCGGCTGGGCCAACCACCTGCCTTGCCGGACACCATTGAAAACAAAATTGTGGATACAGTGAAGGCTGCAGCAAAGCAGGGGATAGGCATATCAAGGCGGCAGCTACTGACAAGAACCGGCGACCACTGTCGAAGGTACCAAGTTACACCCTTTAAGAATGTCGCTCCCTCCAACCAGTGGTGGGCAGGGGTTAAGAAGCGTCACCCCGAGCTCTTTATTCGCCGTCCAGAAAAACTTGCAGCATCAAGAGCTCGGATGTTGAATCCAACTGTTGTCAGCAAATATATGCCGTCTCTTGGGGAATTAATTGCATCACTCAACCTTAATAATAAACCCCAATCAATTTGGAAGTGCGACGAGACAGGTCGTAGCTTTGAGCATTCGCCAGTTCGGGTCATAGGCGAAAAATCTTCGAAAAATGTTGTCATTCGTACTGGGAACAATAGGACAAATGTCTCCATAATGGCGTGTGTGAATGCGGCAGGCAGGTCCATGTCCGCTATATTCGTTGTGAAGGGAAAGACAAACACATCCTTCAGCCCCTTGATAGGTCCGTCTTCGGACCGTTTAGTACAGCCTACAATACTGCGTGTTCTGACTTTCTTGGTCAAAATCCACTCAACACAGTTACAAAATGGAGTTTTCCTGGGTTAGTTAAGACTGCATGGGATACTTCGTTCACACACAAGAACATTGTGAACGGGTTTAGGGTGTGTGGAGTATTCCCATTCAACCCCACAGCTATCTCACAGGAGTCCTTCGCCCCAACACAGCCAACAGATCGTCCAACATCTACGGTAACATCCGATCAAATTTCATTGTCTCCCCGTATTCCTCTCTCAACCTCTCTGGAAGCGTCTACAGATGCTGCTGTGCCTTTAGAAACCAGTGTACAACAGCAGAGCGTTCATTACCGGTAATACCGTGTATCCCTCTCTGTATCTCTTCTGAAGCGTCTACTGTTGCTGCTGTACCTACGACCATAACATCTCGGATATCAGTTGGCCTAACAACCCAGTATCCCCCTTGCCCACGAAGAATCGGTTGCTACATTTACGGTAGACACTGCCCAACCCACGATACCATCAGTTAATGGACAAGTTCCACTACCATTTGAGTCATTGCCAGACATAGATCACCCAGAACTGTTGATCAGCTTACTAAGCAGTGATCAATTGGAACTTGGTATGAACTCCGACAGCGTTAGGAACAATGACATAGAAAATTTGTTTTTGCCTCCAAAACCATGTGCGAAAAGTACAAGCAAAGTCACCCAGAGGAAAAGAAACACTTCAAACAGACTGCTGACAAGTGATGAAGTCATGGAATAGAAAAGGGAAATAAAAGTGAAAAAGGAACAGAAAGAAGAGATGAAGAAAGGGCATTAAAGAGATAATTTAAAACCCCACTAAAAACGGAAAAATAACTGTTTGATTTGATTATGTTCTATACGTCCTAGACAGCATTGATTCACAGTAATCTGATCATTAGACTGTAAATCAAGTGCTAACAAGCATTTGCGAGGTACTTAAGTATAAACATCTCCATAAACTACAGATGTAATTTGTAGACGCATGTTGTCAATTGATTTACAGTTTAAATATCAGATTTATGTGATTGATTCTCATGACCCTGTGTTTTTGGTCACCGAGTAATCAACTGAAAAATTACAAATACAAACATAGTTCCACAGTTCCACACATGCCACTCTCATACATATGAAGGGAAATTACTCTTACTCAAACTATAAGTATTATACAATTAAACCCTATTCTTAAAATATACTTATTTTCACTGGTACAGTGACATTAATCAATAACATATACAATTCTTTTTTTAATCTCAATCATATTTTACTAACATTATTGACTGGTTACCTCCAATGTCCCTGAAATATTAACATGGCTATTACATAACAAAAAATACAGTAATTGCCTTTAAATTATTAAATAATAATGATAATTCCTTTACCTTACATTTACTGTATAAAAGGTACTTTTACAAAAACTTATAAAACCCTAAAACTTTAGAATGACTTACCTCTAATGCTTGTGCTACTAGTGCACCGACACTCGGGTATTCTGATCTCACCATGTGTCCTATTTGATTGGCCAGTCACGGACCAATCAAATGTCTCCCTGTCTGTCAGGTGTCATCACACGCATACTTAATTAAAGGTGCATTCCCATTCATGTCCATGACAATGGTTCTAAGTTCTGTAAAATCAACCTACTGAGGGACCCCTTGAGATGACGTAGAGGTCACGTGGTCCAGTGCTTAGAGAGTTTTTGGTTCAGACAGATGTGTTTTCTTATTCATATAACAAATTACTTTTTCATCGTTATTTAAATATTTCGTAGCTTCGTTTTATTCTACACAAGATAGACTGTTGTTCAAGGACTTATTCCCTACGATTTGGACCGTGCTACCAACACGTGGTTGCGATACGAGGTTTGTTTACATTCCTTTGTTCGGGTCACTGACTCTGTGCAAACGGCCACATTTTTATCATGGTATTTTTCTGGTAGACTCTATTCTGAAATTGAAAAACAATGTTATTTTTAAGAGAATGTTGTAATTTTGAATAAAGTAATATCAATTTGAAATGTATTGCAAAACGATCATAATCACATATTGTGGTCTATTTCTACAAAATAAAAATGTGTCCGGTAATAGATGACTGGTGTCCGGATATATGTTGCCTATGCCATTCCGACTTTGTTTCTTTTATTAGAATGTTAAACGCCTCTCCAATCAAAACCATCGTTATTTTCAGCACTCCAAAGTATTCTCTTTGTAGTCGGCAAACGTGCCGTAGTGTTATCGCTGTTGGGATATGACCATGTGACAAAAACTATCGTAGGTATGAAAAAGTATCCGGTAATACGTGAATATCCCCTATGTTATAGCTATCATTTCAGTAATATACCCTCCTCAATACTCCTGGGGATATGCTCACTTTCGCTCTCTGCATCCCTGAATATGTCATGGCAAAATTGAAGGCACACAGCTAGCTATTCGATTCGATTCGTAGCATCTCGGGTAAAATAAAATCTTGACAAATCCTAGGCTGATATCTGTCCGTTGAAGATTACTAAGAAGAGACACAAAACTTCAAAGCCAGACAATTCTATCATTATGCATGCTGCTGGATTCCTAGACGAGGCCACATTTCTGAAAAACCATCATATTAAAATGAAAAAGACATTTTTTTGTAGAAATTGGTAACACATCTATTATCAAAGGTTCAAACTAACATTTTTAGCTCACCTGCCCAAAGAGCTGGTGGGCTTATGTCATGGCGCTGCATCTGTTATCTGTCTGTCTGTCCAGTGTCTGTCGTCCAGCATCCATCAATTTTCCTTTTCACGACTTCTTCTGAAGAATGGGAAGGCCTACAGTCATGATATTTGGCTGATAGCTTCCTTGGTAAGAGCAAGACGAAGTTGAGAAAATATGACCTTCACTAACATACTGGGGTCAAATATGTCAAAAACTTTAAACGACTTCTGAAGAAGAACTGAAAGGTATAGAATCTTAATATCTTGAAAGAAGGAATACCTTGAAAGAAGGTCGGGGACCTTTTAAGGTCACTGGGGACAAATATGGCAAAAACTGCAAATGATTTCTTTTGAAGAACTAAAAGGCACAGAGTCATGATATTTGGACAAGTAAGTTTCTTGGAGTTGAACAAAGTTTGCCAATAAAAATGGCCTTGACCTACTTTCAAGTTCACAGGGATCAAATCTGTAAACATCTTTAATTACTTTTTCTGAATAACCAAAAGACTCCTCAGAGTGATAATATTTGTCTATCAATTGTGTTCAAATGAACAGCCTATCCTAATATTCAAAATCACAGACGGCTATCTTGGATTTTGACAGTGAATGTTTGTTATCGCTATTTCTCAGGAAGTCTTGGATGGACCTTTCTCAATTTTAATATGTAGGTTCCCCTTGGTTTTCAGTTGTGCATGTTTACTTTTGAGACTGATCTGATGAACAAAATGGCCAACAGGTGGCCATCTTGGATTTTGACAGTGAATATTTGTTATCGCTATTTCCCAGGAAGTTCTGGAGGAATCTTTCTCAAATTTGATAGGTAGGTTCCCCTTGAGAGTGATCATAAAAACAAGATGGCCACAGGAAGTACTAATGAGATCTTTCTGATATTGTAATGATTGGATCTATTTCTCTTACATTTAAAGAACTGTACTGGACATTTAAAGAACTGTACTAGTAAATACATGAAATGGTGCATTTACTGTTTACCTGACTTGATCAAACGGATAGGAGAAAAGAAGAGAAAAGATCAAACTCACATAATAAACCAATGAAGATGGTACAATGTTGGGCGCCAAGATCCCTCTGGGATCTTTTGTTTGTCATGACATATTCCAGGGGTGCCACGAGCATAATTGAGTGTAATCCCTGGAGTATTTAGGATTGGAATATATCATACAAAACTCACAGTTTATTATAAGATAAGGACGTTGAGAACATTTTCATCAATGCATGGGGAGTATGTCAGAATGTGGTTATCATTGGATTTCTAGCTTGTGTATGAAATTTAAAAAAAATAACTGTTTCCCCTGATTGTAATCTTTTTGAAAAATATAAAAGATACAGGTCTTACCCTTAAGTTCACATTACAGACCTTTTGTTAATACATGTATTAGAATCATGGGAAGGGAAAATATCAATTATATACTTGCCATCTTTTTGAAATTTGCATGGGCGAGATTACGGTGCTCAGAAATAAAAGGTTTGTATATAGTATACGCCCTAGATGTTTTCAGATGAAATTATCAGTTCTAAGAAAATAGGACTAGTTTAGCAAATTCATTGGTTGAAAAGGCTAAATCTTAGGGTCCAAAATAGGGAGAGTTTGCAAGTATGCAATTATTGATCAGAGATGTTAACTCCCTTTCAATTCCTGTTGCTGACACATGTATACTGTTTGTACTTTCTCAGAGCAATACGTTTGGAACCCAGTTTGCTGGATGCATACTGGCACCGCCATCTACTGTTTTTGCTACAAGACAAGAAAAAGGAGGCACTAGATGACCTCACATTTATCCTCAAACACAGCAAGAACCATTCTGGGGCCTATCGATCCATGTAAGTCACCTAGTCCAACTCACAGATCTAGCTTTGACTAAATAGGTCAACACTACCATACTATTCCCCATAATACATTGAACCATGCTGTTTTATGGTTGCTGTTCATTTTGTGAGAGAACATGTCATCAATATATATCTAAATGTTTAAATCTGATGAATCTTTGTTTTGGGAAAGAAGTTGTATAACTAGTTAAGGAGAGCCAGCTACTTCTGCAGATGTCAGTTAAGTCCCAGTTGTTAGCACTATACAAAAAGTCAATTTGTGAAAGCAAGAATTATTTGTAGGTCATGATTTACTATTCATTATTATGACTAAGATTTGTTTTCCTTAACTCTAAAAGGCAGTTTGGAAGTTGACATTTTAATCAATACAGTTTCGGAATATAGGCAATCAAAAACTGAGTTGATTAAAATGTCAACTCCTGTGAATCATAAGTCCTAGGGAATATATTGTGGAAATCAAAACTTCTTAAACAAATTATTGTTAGAAAAAGACAACATGGATGGCCAGGATCACACTGGCAATAATAATGGATTGGTACTTTACAAAGGAAGTTTTGTCATTACTGACGATATTGCCTGCTGAAGTTAATTATACCGTTTTTTAATATCTACATTTACAGGGCAGAGATTTACCGTAAACAAGGGGAGATAACCATGGCAGTGATAAATTTCACACAGGCGGTCAAGCTTAATCCACTGGACCATGAGGCCTACTACCAGAGAGCGCTTATGTATGAAAAGGTCAGAACAAAACCAAGACTAATGGAATTCCCCTGTATGTTTAGCTCTCTGATCAGGGAGGAAATAGCAAGGAAACTGGGGGGAGCAAAACATACTCAAGCAGCAAGTTGTTTTACATAATTTTCAAAACCAGTTTCATTTTCTAAATGGGTTTCATAGAATATTAGCTGTGTTTAGACAAGTACCATGCTGTAGCAGTGTTGTTCTGGTAACTTAACCCTAGTGATGCTATACCCGCCTTTTGGCATTCCACTGGTCGAGTGCTATACCCACCTTTTGGCGTTCCACAGAAGATATGGGAATCCCCATTTCCTAAATGATAATTTATGCATTAAATAGAAAAGATATTGATATGCAATTTATATCAATAAATATCTTAATATTTCATTCTTTTGTATGTCAAAGATGAAAATCAAACTCTGTGTCGTTTTGGAAAACGATCGATACATTCTTGGAAAGCACACATTTGGCTGGATATCCGATATTTTAGGGCCTATTTTTAGTGACGTCACCGGAAACGTAACATTTTTTTTGCGTGGTAAAATGCTCCGAGGCACATGTTTATCTGACAGGTGCTCTGGTTCAGGTACGGAATTGTAGGATACTTTTAGGCGTTTACGTGTATTTTCAATGTCAAGAAGTAATTTTTTACCATAATTCATATTTAATTGTTACAGTTTAACATACTTAAAATATAAAAATAGATGTTTTCAGTAGATAATTCGCCAAACCCTATCACTTGATATTTATAAACAAGTAACTGATTGGTTTGAGCTCTTTAATCGAATTTTGCATGAACTGATCAATAAAATAAACTAGTTACTATTGAAGGGAGTAGTTGTTTTGTTAAGCAGCAGTGGCTAATTAGACAATACCTCAATGTTACCTTGTTTTTGATTGGTTGTAGAGAGGAGACATGCTATTGGCTCTTGAGGATCTGTCTAAGGCAAAGAAGATCATGCCAACAAGAACTGATGCTATTCTAAAACATGGTCTCTACTATTTTGAGATTGGGTAAGATTTCTTGGCAATGATTTTATCTTGGAATAAAAATGCTTGCACATGTACAGGTCCAATACAAGCTAACCATGATGTTCCTCCACCTACCAGAACACAGAGCTAAAATGTGTTCATACGCCCTAAAGTTGACCAAGACTGGTAGTTTTCTAACATATCTTGACAGAAATAATTCATATGATACAAATATGAAAACAAAATTAATATAATTCTGTTTTGATCTCATTTCTGATGGAATTAAATGTCACTGAGTTTTGAGGTAAAAGTTAAAACATCATCGTCATTGAAAATCATACACTTTTTTATGCTACTGCCCCAATGTTAATATGTTAGATTTGCTTTCTACTTGGTAGGAACTGGACAAATGCGATTCAGGACTTCACCGATTTGCTGAAAGTTGATCCACTGGATGCCTCAGCAAGAACATATCGGGGCCGAGCATATGCCAAGATGCAGCAATGGACGCCAGCTGTCCAGGACTTATCTGCAGCCATCCACCTCGATCCTCTCAGCTGGCAGGCTTTTTACCACCGAGCCTGTATCCTTAGAAAGTATGTCTGTTTGTAGTTTGATGTGAACATATGATAATGGAGCCACTCGAGTGTTATTATGCTGTGACTCTAAAAACCCTCACACTATTGGTGTAGAATAAACAGTAACACAGATAACAGAAAAATTAAAAATCAGTATGAAAACAGTGGTTTAAATAGAATAATTCAGCTACTTGGAAATACTGAAATACAGTGTGATAATCTATAATTCTCAGGAAGTACTATCTCAAATTTGATATGAATGTTCACTTTTGAGACTGATCAGATAAACAATATAGCTGACAGGCAGCCATCTTGGATTTTGACAGGTAAGGTTTGTTAATCGCTATTTCTCAAGAAGTACTGGAGGTATCTATTTCAAATTTGATATGAATGTTCCCCTTGGTCCCTTGCTGTGCATGTTCACTTTTGAGACCAATCACATAAACGATATAGTCGATTAGCAGCCATCTGAGATTCTGAGATCTTAGTCTGTAGATGTGCATGTTTACTTTTGAGACTAATGAGATAAAAAGAATGGCCGACTGGTGGCTATCTTGGATTTTGACAGTCAACGTTTGTTTTTGCTGTTTCTCAAAAAGGTGGATCTTTTCAAATTTGCTATGTAGGTTTCCCTTGGTCCTTAATTGTGCATGTTTACTTTTGAGACTGATGGAACAAACAAAATGGTTGACAGGCAGATAGTTTGGGTTTTGACAGTTAGAGATTTTTATTACTAACTCTCAGAAAATATTGGCGGCATCTTTCTCAAATTTGATATGTTGGTTTTCCGTGGTCTTTAGTGGTGCATGGTGTATTTTGAGATGGCTGCATGAAGAACTTAACAGATCATTCATATATTGCAATGATCATTTCTATTTCTTTCACATTAAGTACTGTACTAGTATATATATCAAAGGCCAAACTCACTTTGAAGTTTGTCTTTGATATAAAGCAGTATGAAGTTTAGATCAAAAGTTACCAAAGGTGCATTTACTGTTTACATGATATGATCAAACAGAAAAAGATTGAGTTGACATAAAACGAATGAAGATGGTTCGATCCTTAAGAAAACATGCTTTCTTACAGTGACGTCCACCTCCGCCCTAAAATAGCCCCAAAAGACAAAACCTGTTCATGATCTTTTACAAACGTTCACTTGGATTTACTTACAAAGCATTAAAAAAATACCTGAAGATGCATTTAAAAGATGCACAATAACTTATAATAGTTGTTCAATAGTAATAGTAGGTTAAGAAAATACTAATATATAGAAAAACAAAAAATGCTCTATGTACAGTATAAGGTAGTTGTGACTGTAAAGATCAATCAGCATGAGAGAACATTAGACAATACATTACCCCACAACACCATCTCATAACCCCACAACACCATCTCATAACCCAACAACACCATCACATAACCCAACAACACCATCTCATATCCCCACAACACTATCTCATAACCCCACAACACTATCTCGGCATGAGAGAACATTAGACAATACATTACCCCACAACACCATCTCATAACTCCACAACACCATATCATAACCCAACAACAACAAGTCATAACCCCACAACACAATTTCATAACCCAACAACACCATAACATAACCCAACAACACCATCTCATAGCCCCACAACACTATCTCAGCATGAGAGAACATAAGACAATACGTTACCCCACAACACCTTCACATAACCCCACAACACCATCTCATAGCTCTGGAAAATTTGTATGTGGGAAATGTTTCCCAAACCTAGACTTGTGAAAGAAAGTACGAACAACATCAAGTCATAACCCCACAAAACCATCTCATAACCCCACAACATCAACTCATAACCCCACAACACCATATCATAACCCAACACCAACAAGTCATAACCCCACAACATCATCTCATATCCCCACAACACCATATCATAACCCAACACCAACAAGTCATAACCCCACAACACAATTTCATAACCCAACAACACCATCACATAACCCATCAACACCATCTCATAACCCCACAACACTATCTCATAACCCCACAACACTATCTCATAACCCCACAACACCATATCATAACCCAACACCAACAAGTCATAACCCCACAACACAATTTCATAACCCAACAACACCATCACATAACCCATCAACACCATCTCATAACCCCACAACACTATCTCGGCATGAGAGAACATTAGACAATACATTACCCCACAACACCATCTCATAACACATAAACACCATCTCATAACCCAACAACATCAAGTCATAACCCCACAAAACCATCTCATAACCCCACAACATCAACTCATAACCCCACAACACCATATCATAACCCAACAACAACAAGTGATAACCCCACAACATCATCTCATAACACCACAACACCATCTCATAACACATAAACACCATCTCATAACACCACAACACCATCTCATAACACATAAACACCATCTCATAACCCAACAACCCCATCTCATAACCCAACAACACCATCTCATAACCCAACAATATCAATTCATAACCCCACAACACCATCTCATCACCCCACAACACCATCTCATAACACATAAACACCATCTCATAACCCAACAACAACAAGTCATAACCCCACAACACAATTTCATAACCCAACAACACCATCACATAACCCATCAACACCATCTCATAACCCCACAACATCAACTCATAACCCCACAACACCATATCATAACCCAACAACAACAAGACATAACCCCACAACATCATCTCATAACCCCACAACACCATCTCATAACACATAAACACCATCTCATAACACAACAACACCATCTCGAAACCCAAAAACACCATCTCACAACCCCACAACACTATATCATAACCCTACAACACCATCTCATAACTCCACAACACCATCTCATAACCCCACAACACCATCTCATAACTCCACAACACCATCTCATAACCCCACAACACCATCTCATAGCCCCACAACACCATCTCATAACTCCACAGCACCATATCATAACCCCACAACACTATTTCATAACCCCACAACACCATCTCATAACCCCACACCACCATCTCATAACCCCACAACACCATCTCATAACCCGACAAAACCATCTCATAACCCCACAACACCATCTCATAACCCCACAACACCATCTCATAGCCCCACAACACCATCTCATAACCCCACAACACTATATCATAACCCTACAACACCATCTCATAACCCCACAACACCATCTCATAGCTCTGGAAAATTTGTATGTGGGAAATGTTTCCCAAACCTAGACTTGTGAAAGAAAGTACGTAGTTATATCTTTCTTTCTTATTTTAAAGATAAGTGAGCACATATCTATTTTACAACAAAGTGAAAGAAATTCATTGGTTCAAAAGTTTACTGAAACATGTTGATGTAAAGAACCTTAATTGTTTCAGAGCTCATCCTAAACGTGCTCTCCATGACTATAGTGTTTCTCTCCTCATCAACGACACAGATGATAATGTCATGTCCTACCTTCATCGAGGGATCCTGTATGATACCATGGGCAAGTGAGTAACTTTTCAAGTCTAATGCTAAACCATTCACTGTCAAACACTTCATGATAGACTGCTATTGTTGGTCAAAATGTCTATCATCTTTTTGTGAATAAAGGAATCAAAGTTCTTTTTTTATACAAAAAGTAAATTCAGTGGTTAAACAATATAAAGTGCTTTCTTTACAGGAATCTAACTGTTTTTTTCGGTGAAAGCCGGGGATATTAATTTTGGTTTGTCTGTCTGTCTGTCTGTCACGCTTTGTTTCCGTGCAATAACTACAACAAATATTATCCAATTTTCTTCAAACTTTGTCAAAAGGTTAAATGCCTTAAGGGCTCGGCCAAGTACGATGACCACTTTCAGCGGACTTTATTTGGCGGAGTTATGGCCCCTTGAATAATGAAAAACATCATTATCTGCCGTTTCTGTTCATTAACTTTCGCAAATATTATCTGATTGTCTTCAAACTTAGTAACAGGGTTCAATGTTGTGTTCCTCTGTCTTTCCACCCATCTTTGGTGTTCGTGTGATAATTGCTATAGATATTGTTAAGATGTTTCAACCAAATTCCTTATGCACATCCAACTCATGGTAAGTTTGCCAACCAATGTGATTTGTGCATATTTATGGAAAATCAATGAGGTATAGGTTGTTGTTTTTTTCTTCAAGTTTCAAACTATACATTATGTCTCAACAGCACGATACTCGCATGTTTAAACCTAACCTCAATAATGTTAACCTACAATATGTCCTGCAAGCGGGGGATATAAATTCCACGAATTTGCTTATTTCAAATTATGATGGGTTTTAATTTTGCACAGCATCATACACAATGTATAGTCCAAAGTACCTTTACATAAGAAAAGTCTCATTTCTTTAGGCTGGACCACAGTAGGTCTGCACCTATTGTTATCCTAGATTTGCTGGCAGTCGATCATCTGCCAAATCCTGTCCAATATTGGCTGAATGTTTTTACTATGCCCCCCTATGATTTAGTTCCAGACTACTGCCAGATTTCAAAATTATATCCTATGTGTATTAAAATCAATATAAAATAAAACAATATTTGACAGAATTCTGACAACAGGATAAGGTTAGATATTCCTCACATTATCAAGAATGGAATTTAATTAGTATAACTAACCAAGTGGATTGTACCAGTTGTGTTTATCAGTTACGGTAAACGTCAGGTCAGTCCAAACAGGCAGATAATTCAAACACTCTTTTCAAAAAAAATAAAAAAAATAGTGACAGTTCGAACCCTCCACAGTCACATTTCAGATTGTCCAAAAACAAAATTGAGTGCTGAAACAATGGAACCATTGATCAATTTTAGCAACAGGCAGTGCAATACTTAATAGCATCAAGAAACTCGCTCAAACTGATCTATTTGTAGTTTTATTATGTACATTGACAGCATTTAATAACAGAGCAACGGGGCAGTACTCGTGATATGTGACCAAGCATTTAATAACTGAGCAACGGGGCAGTACTCGTGATATGTGACCAAGCATTTAATAACTGAGCAACAGGGCAGTACTCGTGATATGTGACCAAGCATTTAATAACTGAGCAACAGGGCAGTACTCGTGATATGTGACCAAGCATTTAATAACTGAGCAACAGGGCAGTACTCGTGATATGTGACCAAGCATTTAATAACTGAGCAACAGGGCAGTACTCGTGATATGTGACCAAGCATTTAATAACTGAGCAACAGGGCAGTACTCGTGATATGTGACCAAGCATTTAATAACTGAGCAACAGGGCAGTACTCGTGATATGTGACCAAGCATTTAATAACTGAGCAACAGGGCAGTACTCGTGATATGTGACCAAGCATTTAATAACTGAGCAACAGGGCAGTACTCGTGATATGTGACCAAGCATTTAATAACTGAGCAACAGGGCAGTACTCGTGATATGTGACCAAGCATTTAATAACTGAGCAACAGGGCAGTACTCGTGATATGTGACCAAGCATTTAATAACTGAGCAACAGGGCAGTACTCGTGATATGTGACCAAGCATTTAATAACTGAGCAACAGGGCAGTACTCGTGATATGTGACCAAGCATTTAATAACTGAGCAACAGGGCAGTACTCGTGATATGTGACCAAGCATTTAATAACTGAGCAACAGGGCAGTACTCGTGATATGTGACCAAGCATTTAATAACTGAGCAACAGGGCAGTACTCGTGATATGTGACCAAGCATTTAATAACTGAGCAACAGGGCAGTACTCGTGATATGTGACCAAGCATTTAATAACTGAGCAACAGGGCAGTACTCGTGATATGTGACCAAGCATTTAATAACTGAGCAACAGGGCAGTACTCGTGATATGTGACCAAGCATTTAATAACTGAGCAACAGGGCAGTACTCGTGATATGTGACCAAGCATTTAATAACTGAGCAACAGGGCAGTACTCGTGATATGTGACCAAGCATTTAATAACTGAGCAACAGGGCAGTACTCGTGATATGTGACCAAGCATTTAATAACTGAGCAACAGGGCAGTACTCGTGATATGTGACCAAGCATTTAATAACTGAGCAACAGGGCAGTACTCGTGATATGTGACCAAGCATTTAATAACTGAGCAACAGGGCAGTACTCGTGATATGTGACCAAGCATTTAATAACTGAGCAACAGGGCAGTACTCGTGATATGTGACCAAGCATTTAATAACTGAGCAACAGGGCAGTACTCGTGATATGTGACCAAGCATTTAATAACTGAGCAACAGGGCAGTACTCGTGATATGTGACCAAGCATTTAATAACTGAGCAACAGGGCAGTACTCGTGATATGTGACCAAGCATTTAATAACTGAGCAACAGGGCAGTACTCGTGATATGTGACCAAGCATTTAATAACTGAGCAACAGGGCAGTACTCGTGATATGTGACCAAGCATTTAATAACTGAGCAACAGGGCAGTACTCGTGATATGTGACCAAGCATTTAATAACTGAGCAACAGGGCAGTACTCGTGATATGTGACCGAGCATTTAATAACTGAGCAATGGGCAGTACTCGTGAAGCATGTAATAACTGAGCAACGGGCAGTACTCGTGATATGTGACCAAGCATTTAATAACTGAGCAACAGGGCAGTACTCGTGATATGTGACCGAGCATTTAATAACTGAGCAATGGGCAGTACTCGTGATATGTGACCAAGCATTTAATAACTGAGCGCAATGGGCAGTACTCGTGATGTATGGGTGACATGTATAGTATATAGGTTTGATGTATGGGTGACATGTATAGTATATAGGTTTAGATGTATGGGTGACTTGTATAGTATATAGGTTTAGATGTATTGGTGACAGGTATAGTATATAGGTTTAGATGTATGGGTGACATGTATAGTATATAGGTTTAGATGTATGGGTGACATGTATATTATATAGGTTTAGATGTAGGGGTGACATGTATAGTATATAGGTTTAGATGTATGGTCGACATGTATAGTATATAGGTTTAGATGTATGGGTGACATGCAACTTGGGTTTCACTGATTTCTGTGGTTAGATTAATGGTAGTGTGAAACGAGTTCATTGAATCCAAGAAGGAGGTGAGGTTCTCTTGTGAATGGGTCTAAATGAAAAACACATCATCAATGTATCTCCACCATACTATCGGTGTTTTCGGACAAGTTGATAAAAATCTCCTTTCCCAATGATCCATGAATATTAGGCGCCATTTTTGTGCCCATCGCTGTGCCCTGTGTTTGTAAGTAAAACTCTTCATTGAAACGAAAGCAGTTGTTGGTTAGGATATAAGTGCCATCATTCTAAGAATGATCCATGTGTTTGGAGTTGTTTCTTCCCTATTGTCTAATTGTACTTTGGCCGCCCGTATGCCTTCCGTGTGTGGTATAGATGTGTAAAGTGATGATACATCAGCGGTACATAATAAACTACCCTTTGGTAATTGTCCTAATTCCTGGATTTTCTTTAAGAAATCTGTGGTGTCTTTAAGATAAGAATCTGTGTGGCTAGCAAATGATTTCAAGTGGTGATCCACAAATTCCGATAGTTTTTCTGTGCAACTACCTATGTGAGATACTATAGGTCTGCCTTGATGTCCTTGTTTGTGTATTTTCGGTAGTAGATAGAAGATTGATATTCTGATATTCTTTGGTTTTAGGTATTAAATGGTTGTTTCAGGTAACCCGTTCAGTTTTTTTTTTACAAAGTTCAGGAATGATTCTACTTCTAAACCTATTTTCTTGTTGAGATCTGTGATCTGAAATTAGTGGAAATAGCAATAGAACACGGGACAACGATCAACAGAAACAGCAGGATTATGGCTAATCACATACTTGCATGAAGGGCTACCAAGTTTGTTCAAATGAATGACCTTGATATATATTCCTTTGTTTGCAATATTTTCCTTCCAGACATGAGGATGCTATTCCAGACTTTGAGAGTGTCCTGAAACTGAACAAAGACATCGCCTGTGCCCATGTAAACCTTGGTCTTATCTTCATGAACCACTACGATAACTACCACAGGTGGGTTCAGAACATTTAATTTTACAAAATCACAATTTACTTTTCTATGTCACTATATTTGTATTGAACAGTTGCAAATATTTGCAAGAATTAAAAAAACAATTTATTTGACAACTCCGATTCATTCATGAATGTAACTGAGAACATTAAGGATAAGATAAACAATTAACCTCATTTACACAGTTCATACAAATTTCTTAAACTTTCATACCTTCTGAAAATAGAAAATCAATGACAAGATGTGTATTACCCAAATTGTCTGTTATTTTGTTTTGTCATTTATACCAGGGCAATCAAGAAGTTTTCTTCTGGCATCAAGGTGGATCCTACCTATGTGAGAGCCTACGTTTGCCGAGGAGAAGCCTACCACAAAATACATGAGGTTTGTGTATTTTAAATATTTTCAAGGAAGCATGGTAGGTTATAGTTGCAAAATTTCATTAACAAGATATCAAAAATTATTTTTTTCCAAAATGTATTTTCATCAGACATTTTTTGGAAACCCTCACCAGTTTTAAAGGAAAAAATTGCCGGACGCCGGACGCTGCGCCATGCAGTTTTATATAAACGGAGGGTATGGTCCCCCTGGGTCCCCCAAATAGGGGGAAAATAGGTAAAAGGGTTAAAAATCTACTTCTTCTCAACCAATAGAAGGATTTTGACCAAATTTGTTCAAGAGCATCTTTGGACAAAGGAGCCTCAAGTTTGTATAAACAGAGGTTGTTGCCCCTCTGGGGGCTGTGGGGCTGGGCCCAATAGGGGAAATAGGGGATTTTTTTCCTCCTACTATACAAGAGAAGGGATTTAAACCAAATGCAGTCTGAAGCACGCTTAGGGACAAAGGAATCAATTTTGTATAAACTGAGGTGTGTGGGCCGCCTTTTTTGGGGCAGAAGGGTGGGGCCCATTAGGGGAAATAGAAGAAAACATTAAAGATCCTTTTACTTTTGTACCGATGAAGGGATTTTGACCAAATTTGTTCTAGAACATGTTTGGACAAAGGAGCCTCAAGTTTGTATAAACGGAGTGTGTGGCCCCTCTGAGGCGGGGGGTGTGGCCCAATAGGGGAAATAAAGGAATTGTTTTCTCCCACTATACAAGTGAAGGGATTTAAACCAAATGCAGTCCGAAGCATGCTTAGGGACAAAAAAATAAATTTTGTATAGCCCCCCACCCAGGGACAGAGGAGTATGGTAGCAGTATACAGTAGAGGGTTGTGGCCAATTTGGGTGATACTTTTGTTAAATGGCTAACCCCTGTATAATGATATGTAAAAAAAATATAAAAATAAAACTGTACTAAAATTGTTATAAACATGATGAAGTGGGCTATGTGAGCTTCACATTTGTAAAAAAAAAAAGGAGATTTTTTTGGTTCCAGAACACAATTTTGGCCATAATCCGAAAGGGTGCGTACACATGAAAAGTTAACTTTACAGGAGGTAAAATTTTGACAACAGCACATGACGCAAAATTGCAAAAAATGAAGTTTTACAACTTAACTGGGACCCAGATAATTCTGCAACCAGGTGGGTAATCTTTAATTTCAGACAGAACTTAGGATCAAAATTACTAGTTGTGGGGGTCAAATTTTGGGTCAAAAATAGCAATTTTTGTCATTTTTTGATAATTTTTGACGTGGTAACCATGGTTTTCACACAAGTGACATACATAGAAAAAAGAGGTTTATACACTTCTCAGTACTTTATATGTATTGTAAATGTAATGCAGTTTACAAATATATATACATGTATACATGTGTTGTGTAGGGTAAATCCGCTGTGTTTACATTTCGTCGACATGTGCCTAAATTGTTTATCAGAGTTGGGCCATTTCTGCTGTATACTGCTA
This sequence comes from Mizuhopecten yessoensis, assembly GCF_002113885.1. Classification (NCBI taxonomy): domain Eukaryota; kingdom Metazoa; phylum Mollusca; class Bivalvia; order Pectinida; family Pectinidae; genus Mizuhopecten; species Mizuhopecten yessoensis. The sequence goes on along the minus strand of NW_018407143.1, from coordinate 27,228 downwards.
CCTATAGGGGAAATAGAGAAAAATATTTTCCCTTCTGTACAAATGAAGGGATTTAAACCAAATGTGGTCTTAAGCATGCTTAGGGGAAAAAAACTCAATTTGTTGAATTTGTATAAAAATGTGCATGTGATGCCCAAATAAAGCTTATGTATATAAGCTTAGTTTAAACTGACAAATCTAATTAATGTTTTATTTATGAGTACATGCATGTACACATAACGAATAGTTCGATAAACATCAGAAGGGCCCTTCGTGTGTTTACGTTTTTGATATGCATAAGCAGGGCCAGGTCATCCTGCAATTTGATTGGTCGAGAAATTCTAAGCGTCAGTGTTCAGCAGGCAGTTTCAGCAACAATTTGGAGATAGATATTTTCTGTGATTAATTGGAATTTTATACCATATCACCTACAATTTTCTTGAACTTTATATACTTTTCGCGGACACTAAACACAAGGAAACACCGTTTGCACTCTAAAGCAGGAGTTTGGCGGCGTGATGATTCCGTGGACCAAGTAAAGTTGTGTTTACTTTTTCCCTCGCGGGAATTTTCTAGTCAAACATGGCGTCAGTGAGAAAATCGAAACGTAGTACTCGCAATACCCCTTGGGATGCGGAAAACCCCAAAAACTGGACAGTTCAAAGACTAAAAAGTGAATTAGAGAAAATGAACATTTACGGCAGTACCGGTTTGTCAAAAACAGCGTTACGTACTTTGTATCAAGAGAATGTTGCACGACGAAGTGAAGTGAGTGGTACTAGTAGGCCTGCTGAGCAAGATCGAGACAGTTCACAAAGTGAAACAGACATTATGGAAGATGTTTTAAACGTCACTGGGACACAGGCGACCCCTACCCATGTTTGATTTCTCTAATGTTGCCGTAACACGAACAGAGGTACTGCGTGATGATGCGGAAGGATCCGCGCACACTCTATCTATGGGTGAACAGGCCTGCAGCCTTACCCAGGAATCACTTCCGCGGAGGAATTCCAACATGGCGGCGCCCAGTGCGGAAAATACGAACTCAATTCAGCAGCTTCAAAAGACTGTGATTGAGCTTCAGCAATCTATGATTGCGATGATGGGTAACCAGTCTCGACAAAAAGACCCACCTAGCCAACGATTTACTCTGTCAACAGCAAATGAGGCCCTGAGGAACGCCGAACATCCGACAGACGGTTTTACAAGTGCTAGCGCCAGTACAGGTGGGTACCACTTACCTATATCGCAATTCGGGGTACCTTCGGAATGCATACCACATGTGGATGTGGTTTCCGAGTCTATACAAAAGAGGATATGGGAGGGAAGAGATGTTAACCTAGCAAGCCTTCTTATCCCTCGCTTCGAAACGGGTCCTAAGGTCGGCGACAGGTCTGACGGGATTCACATTACATTGAATGAAGTGGAGGACCCTCGGTTAAACAAAAATTTGAACATTGCCGAATTAATTACGGCTTTTGGGAAGTACAGGCGCGTCCTGTGTACGAAATTTCCAGAGAGACGGACAGAATTAGACAGGTACGAAGCCAACATTATAGAGGTTTCAAACATTTATGGCTCTCGTTTCTATGACTATCATTGTCAATTTTTTGCACGCGCAGCAACGGCCCTGCGGGACAACAACATCAAGGTGGATTGGGCAGTTAAAGACAATGGCCTCTTAAACATGGTTGTGTGCAACACAAAGGCGAACACATTCCAGCTATGTGCGTTAACTACACATACCACTGCTTTCTGCCCACAACAGCGCCACAAGACAAAACAACAGATAGGAGCGGGGAAAAACGATGCGAACGTAGACCCCCATGGTAGACAGAAGGTTAAATTTAATGGCCAGGAAATTTGTAATAACTTTAATAATGGAAAGTGTTATAGGGGAGAAGCGTGTTTCTTTGCCCACGTGTGTGCTATGTGCCATTCAAATAGCCATGGGTCCACGGCATGCAAAAAGAACAAACCAGCAGCACAATGACAGTCACATGTTCCCACCATGGCCTCTACGCCCATCAACATCCAGCGATTGAAGACAGAACTTAATAACCATCCCAACAGAGTGTTTGTAAACTATTTATTGTATGGTCTTCAACATGGCTTCGATACTATGGTGGCAACCACGTCTCTGCCAACTAAGGAATGTAAAAATTTACAGTCTGCAAAGAACAATGCGGATACAGTCGACTCTCTGATAGAAACTGAGGTACAGAAAGGGTTTTTATGTGGACCTTATCTAGATATACCTTTTGAACAATATAGAGTGAGTCCTTTAGGGGTCGCAATAGGAAAATTCTCGGGGAAACCACTGCTAATAGTCGACTTGTCATCCCCACATGAGGACAGTGAACATCCATCTATAAATAATTTAATTGACAAGGAACAATGCTCTCTTAGTTATGTTAAAATAGATGATGCTGTAGCACTAATTCAGTCCCTTAGAGTACATACTACTATGTGTAAAACCGACATTTCAGATGCATTCAAACTGATACCAATCCATCCAAGTCAGTGGCACCTGTATTGTATTCGCTGGAGGGAAAAGTATTACTTTTACAATAGATTGGCTTTCGGCTGCAGATCAAGCCTAAAGATTTTCGACACCCTATCAGAAGCAATTTGTTGGATTGCGCAGGAGAATTATGGGATTAAACACATATTTCATCTGCTCGACGATTTTATTACCTTTAATTGAACATTCAAACAACTGTGGGGAAAGAAACATGGCCTTGTTGTACCTGATATTTGATAGACTCAATATACTTATGGCCAGACATAAAACATGTGGACCGGAAACCGTCATAGATTATTTGGGGATCATTTTAGACTCTGACAGGATGGAAGCACGGTTACCAGAGGACAAACGTAGTAGGATCACAGATTTCCTGAGGAATTTTCAATCCAGAGAGTCGTGTACGAAAAGAGAAATGTTACAACTGCTCGGACACTTGAATTTTGCCAGCAGGGTGGTAATTCCAGGGAGGTCATTTGTATCTCACTTGATTAAACGATCTACAACCGTGAAAGCTTTACATCACCATATAAAGATCAACAATGACTGTAGAGAGGATATTCGGATGTGGTTACAGTTCTTGAGGCAATGGAATGGTGTGTCCATGTCCTACAACACTAAAGTTACCACAACGGACGACCTATGCCTATATACAGATGCCTCAGGAACTCGTGGTTTTGGTGGATTTTTTCAACATGAATGGTTTGCCCAGCCATGGCCTACAGAGTTACAAAATGTCATTGAAACCAATGACGAGCTATCCATAGCATTCAAGGAATTGTATCCGATAGTCGTTGCAGCCATATTGTGGGGACATAAATGGGTAGGACAAAGGATTGTGTTTATGTGTGACAACTCAGCTACAGTCGCTATCCTCCAGAAAGGCAGATCTAAAGCTGCTCACATTATGCCCCTGGTCAGACGCCTAACACTGTGTGCTGCTACTTATAACTTTTCTGTGTTGTCAAAGCATGAACCAGGTAAACTTAATGTCATTGCTGATTCTCTATCTCGATTGCAGATGGAAAAATTCAGAAGACTCGCGCCAACAGCCCGTCAGCACCCGTGGGTGGTGCCAGACCCCGCCCATGTCTTGTGGACCTCCAACCAGTCATCAAGGACCTGTGGAGTGCAGCTATAGCCCCCAGTACCAGAACTACCTATCACACAGGTTTTAACTTTTTCGTTAGATTCCTTTTAATGTCGGGGATCATTGCCAGCGCTGGTGTGTTCGACATACAGGTCACTGAAGACCTACTGATATACTTTGCGCACATTGTTTCAATAGCAAACTGTCTCATGCTACAGTTAAATTATACTTGTGCGGTGTACGTTTTATGTGTCTACAGTGGAATATCTCGTATCCAGTTGGAATTGACTTGCCGCGTTTGTTTTCAGTGTTAAACGGTATTAAACGGCTCCAACACAATAATCCAAGACCACGCCACCCAGTGACATTCAATATCTTGAGGCAAGTGTGTGGTTTCCTTAGGGAAAAGAAGGACAGACCGTTTGATGATGTGATGTTAGAGACTGTATGCATAGTGCCTTTTTTTTGGATTTCTAAGGTGTGGAGAGTTTACGATTAAAAATAATTTTGATTCAACCATACACTTGTGTGTGAACGATCTAGTTATTCTGCAGGACAGTATAGTGTTAACACTAAAGACTTCTAAAACTGATCCTTTCAGGAAAGGCGTGGCTATTAAACTGTTTAAAAATGATAACTCTATTTGTCCATACAAGGCATGTTGCCAGTATATATCTGCAAGACAAAAACAGTCACCCTCACCCTTGGACCCTTTGTTTGTGAACCATTTTGGGTCAGCACTATCACGTAATACTTTTATTGCTATGTTCAAACACGTGTTAAAATGTGTGGGTATTAATCCTGATACGTATAACGGGCATTCTTTTCGGATCGGAGCAGCAACTACTGCTGCCACAGCTCATGTCGAGGATCATATGATCAAAGTATTAGGCAGATGGGCTTCAAATGCCTATTGCAGATACATTTGAACACCACAGGCCTCTATCAGAGAGGCCCAGAGAGCGATGGTCAAAGATTGATTTCTCAAATATTTCAATAGCGAACTTTGCTGGTACTATTGTGAGTGTGTACAAATGTATATATAGATCAGCCATACATTTGTAAGTGTACTTTCATGTTTTACTTAACCTATTTGTGTATGTAAGTTGTGCTTACATTATACTTTGTTATTCAACCTAATACATTTTGGGGCACTCAGTTAAACTCCCATATCATTTAACTGAGTTTTGGCATATCCATTCAAAATTATTTGTTTTCATTTAATAATGTCTCATTTTTCATCCCCAAAATTCTTAACTAAGAGTTTTAAGTTTGAGCTATTTGCAACCTAATTCTCATAAGCTAGTGTATCACACAACTAGATACAATGAGCGTGGGAATTGGGGACAATTTTACAAAACATAATTATTGTAAACCTCATTCGGACTTACTAAAGCTCATCAAGCTGCAACGAAATGAGGTTTATGAACAAGTTTAATATTTACATATTTATGCCAATTCATTTTCACAATACATAATATTATTCCTTATTCGGACCTGGTAGCTCAGCAAGCTGCACCGAGATGAGGAATAGTATGACAATTAACTAATGCCAAAACTAAATTACATTTATAACCATATTAAGCCTATTCCCCATCCAGACCTGGTAGCTTATCAAGCTACACTGAGATGGGGAATAGAATACATGTAGTGCAGGCATTCTCCTCTTCCGGTTTACCGCTACGCCAAGTACCGCTCCATTCGCCTTGCAGTATCACATCCTGTCTGGTATACACGGTCCGCTAGCTGATTGGTTGAGGAGTCAATAGCTTCACAGTTTGTGAACATTCAATTTTACCTGACACACTCAGGTGAAGGAATGTTCACCATGCATACATGTTTTAGTACATAGTAACTGAGTTGCCCCTTTTTGCCAAATTTTTGTTTATTGTGTTTTAATATATATATGTTCGTATTTTATTTTGTGTTGTGTAGATGGAGATTGAATTTGAAATGTTTGTAATAAATATGTAGTTAAATGTCACTTTTATCTTCTAGTCATTTGTTCAGTTTAAATAGGGGAAATAGAGGAAAATTGGGACATAACATGGAATCTCATTTTCTTGGTGTCTTTCCCACCAAAACAGATTTATATGTAGTTCTTCTTGCAACTTTGTTTATTGTACTCCTTTGATAAACCTGTATGGTACTTCTACCGTAAGGATAAAGGGATTTTATCTTAATTTACTCTGGAGCATCCTTTGGCCAAGGGGACTCAATTTTGTATAAACCCTGGTTCTGACCCCTGCGGGGGCAGAGGGGCAGGGCCCAATATGGGAAATAAAGGTAAAACTTTTAAAATCCTTCTTTTACCGTAGGGATTAAGGGAGTTTATCCTAATTTAATCTGGAGGATCCGTGGGCCAAGGGAACTCAATTTTGTATAAATGGTTGGTGTGGCTCCCCTGGGGGCAGAGGGGTGGGGCCCAATAGGGGAAATAGAGGTTAAACCTTTAAAATCCTTCTTCTACCTTAGGGATTAAGGGATTTTATCCTATTTTAGTCTGGAGCATCCTTCGGCCAAGGGGACTCAATTTGTATAAATAGTGGGTTTGGCCCCCCTGGGGTCAGAGGGGCGGGGCCCAATAGGTGAAACATAGCAAATTCTTCAAAATTCTCCTTTTCCTTGGATTTTTGTCCAATTGCAAATAAATATAACCCCTGACTAACCATGTAATACATGTACACTACCAGCAACATCTACTTTTTCCAACTTCAATTGGCTAACATTTCCAGGTGAGCGATACAGGCCCTTTTGGCCTCTTGTTATAATTGTTGTAATTTAAAAAAAAAAATGTATTGGATGTTATTTCAGGTTTTACAGTACATTGATTTTGTTTTTCCATGATATCCCTGTGATCAGTTGAAGCTGGCCTTAAGAGACTTCACCAGAGCCATCCATCTGAGACCAGATGTACACCATTACTACATGTATCGTGTAGGTACTAATAAGTTTTAATACAGCTGTCTTGATGCACTTTAATCACCATTCAATATGCCACAATTTGATTGTTCCATTTCGTTTCGTTTCCGTGCAATAACTACAACAAATATTAACCAATTTTCTTAAAACTTTGTCAAAGGGTTAAATGCCTTAAGGGCTCACCCAAGCTCGATGACCACTTCCAGTGGACCTCATTTGGTGGAGTGATGGCCCCTTGAATAACGAAAAAACGTCATTATCTGCTGCGTTTCGTTTCCGTGCAATAACTACAACAAATGTTAACTGATTTTCTTCAAACTTTGTCAAAGGGTTAAATGCCTTCAGGGCTCGTCCAAAAAAACGTCATTATTTGCATTTTCCGCTTGATAACTCTAGCAAATATTGGCCAAAATCCTTCAAACTTGATAACGATGTTTGTGTTCCTCGGTCTTTCCACCCATCTCGGGCACTTTTTGGTGTTCGCTTGATAAATGCTGTAGATATTGTTCAGATGTTTCAATAAAATTCCGTATGCACATCCGACTCATGCTTAGTTTGCCAACCGATGTGATTTGTGCATATTTACGATTAATCAATGAGGTATAGGGCTTTTTTAAAGTTTCAAGCTAAACATTATGTCTCAACAGCACGATACTCACATGTTTAAACCTAACCTCAATAATGTTAACCTACAATATGTCCTGCAATGAGGGATATAAATTCTACGAATTTGCTTGTTTCGATAAAGTTTGGATCACAATCTTTTCCTCGTGTAACCTGAATTCTAATTGAAATATTACTGCACTTGTCTTTGCATGTCCAATGTTCCCTGTCTTTGATTTCATTTTCATTTTGTTGCTTTTGTTAACTTTTTCACTGGCAGTAATCAGTAATAGACAATCAAAAACACTGAAACTTACACTGAAATGGCACAAACTGACTTATCAGAAATCTGGAAAAATGTATTGTAAATCCAATTGAATGCAAATAATTCCAGTACAACTGCATTACAGGTATTAGTCCTACAAAAATAAAAACTGCATGGAATATAAGTTATCAACATACAGTACATTGTAATGTAGGTACTAGATGTATGATTAAATACAAAAGAGCTCAGTTCATTGAAATCTATCAATAGTTATTGCCAGTGGGCAGGACAAATTTATTTAGTTAGATAAGTTCTTATTTTGATGAAATATTTGATACAGTAAATCTAAAACAATTTTCTGGATCTACAGTAAAATTTGCTACATTATTGTGTTACCTCACCAACTGTCTATCAACGAACGTGGTCAGGTACTTTGCTATATAGCTGAGAAATCCCTTCCTCTGCCAAAAACATAAACCCTAAATAATTAATTACATATGGAAGATTTTTACTGCATGATTAAAATATTATTTTAGATCTCATCATTTTTTTTAGTCCTTTTACTAAATCATATGATGATAAATGTAGGTTTGTGTAAATAAGTATCGCTTTTTTCTCCACAGGGACAACTTGTGCTGGAGATGGGCAATCTGGACCTGGCAGCCTTCTGTGTTAGGTAAGTGGAAACTGAAAGAAGATATTCTGATGCTAGTGTCAGTGCTTATTATAGGTAAATCAGAGGCTTAAATATCCAGTTAGGTAAAACCACTGTAAAATGAAAGTACACCTGCCAACTAGGTAAAACTATTGTTAAGTGAAAGTACACCTGTCAACAAGGTAAAACTACTGTAAAGGAAAGTACATCTGTCTTCTAAGGAAAACTACTGTAAAGTGAAAAATATATGCCAACTAAATAAAGCTACTGTAAAAAATGAAAGTGTACCTACAGAAAAGAATATAAGATGATAGATTCTGAAAATGTTTTTATGAGGTAATGATTTTTTGCAGCTGAGAAGCATATTGTATAACTTTTTATTTGAAACAAGCCAAAAAGCAATAACAAATTTGTAATGTTGTCCCACATAAACCATGTAATTTCGCTTGACACATGTGTAAATATTTTTCTTGGCACATATGTATACCCTGAAGTGTTTCATCTTACATTTGTAACGTTCTTCACATTATCATCTGTGGGTCAAGGTCACAAGACAAAGAATAAGTTACTTTAGATTTATCTCTGTTTTTTTTTGTTTTTTTTTTTTGTTTTTTTTTTTATTATTAATCCTGGAAATGCATTTGACACAATCAAGAATCTAATTGTATTAATTTTTCAAAAAGAAAAAAAAAGAAAAAAAGAAATAATTGGAATTAACAATAACAGTCTTATTTTTAAATATTTATTTTTTTTATTGAATTATGATAACAGACAATATTAATATTTGAACAAAATAATTAAAATTTGTTNCCCTTCAGTCTGGTTATATCAATGGTGGATCAAGAGAGGCTATTATGGATTCCAACCCAACCCCCAAGCTTCTCCGACCTGACGATTTTCAAAAAAATATTTCAATTTGGAATAAATACACAAAATTTGGAAACACTTTCAGAATTATGAGTTCCTGGATGTTTCGATTCTTAAGTGTGATGACCCTCCAGAGACGATGAAATGTGACCTTGACCCATTAAGGTTGGGGTCATCCTTTGTTTATTGTTTGTATATCATTTTGTTGTTTGAACTATGACCTTAGATTCTTCATGCGACTGCAGGAGTCAGAATATGGGTACGGTGAACACTTGGTTTCTATGACAACTCATTGTTTGTTGTATTATATAATGACTAATGTGCTTTGTCAATATTCTGCATCTTACCTCTTCTGAAAATTAAGGAACAAATATTATTCTCAATTTTGCCATGATTTTTCAGTCACTCTCATGTTAAAAAATTGGTGTTGAATTATTTTGTTCAGGTATCTGTAAAATAATTTGAAATGGCTATGCCAGAAATTGTCAAGTGAGGATTATGGAGAAAATGTGTATTCCTAAAAATAGTTCTGTCATTTTGTTTGAGGTCTTGCACAACCATATGCTAATGACAATAGGTCACTACAAGAGTTAAATCCCATTGTTGTCAGTAAATTTAAACAAGCTACCTATAGCTATAGTGCACCAAGAAACTGGATGAAATTTATTTTGCCTGTGTTATATTTCAATATTTGGGCATATTTTATGTTAGAAGTTTTATTGATCTGGCACTTATTTGTACTAGTATGACCTTGATATATACAGGATTTAGTATAGGACTTTATCTGGAGGCAAGATACAAAAACGACACATGAAAGAACAGTAACATCTACAATATGAAATTAACAAGGATATTGCAATATAAATAATTAAACTAGTGTGGGTTTTTTAAAGATGTACTGATCAAATAACCGCTTTTTTATTAGCTCACCTGGCACAAAGTGCCAAGTGAGCTTATGCCGTGGCGCGGCGTCCGGCGTCCATACAGCGTCTGGCGTCAATATTTTACTTTAAACGACTTCTTCTTAATAACCAAAATGCCTAGGGTGATGATATTTGGCCAGTAGCAAACTGGGATAAAGGGCTACAAAGTTTGATAAAATTAATGACCTTCACTCATTTTCAAGGTCACAGGGGTCAAATATGTTAAAAACATTGAACAACTTCTTCTGTATAACTAAAAGGCACAGGGTGATGATATTTGGCCAGTAGCATGCTTGGGTGAAGGGCTACCAAGTTTGTTCAAATTAATGACCTTCACCCATTTTCAAGGTCACAGGGGTCAAATATGTTAAAAAGGGTGATGATATTTGGCCAGTAGCAAACTGGGATAAAGGGCTACAAAGTTTGATAAAATTAATGACCTTCAATCATTTTCAAGGTCACAGGGGTCAAATATGTTAAAAAGGGTGATGATATTTGGCCAGTAGCAAACTGGGATAAAGGGCTACAAAGTTTTATAAAATTAATGACCTTCACTCATTTTCAAGGTCACAGGAGTCAAATATGTTAAAAACATTGAACAACTTCTTCTGTATAACTAAAAGGCACAGGGTGATGATATTTGGCCAGTAGCATGCTAAGATGAAGGGCTACAAAGTTTGTTCAAATGAATGACCTTCACCCATATTCAAGGTCACAGGGGTCAAATATGTTAAAAACTTTAAACAACTTCTTCTCAATAACCAAAATGCCCAGGATGATGATATTTGGCCAGGAGCATGCTGGGGTAAAGGGCTATCAAGTTTGGTCAAATGAATGACCTCCACCTATATTCAAGGTCACAGGGGTCAATTGTCTTAAAAAACCTTTAAGTTGACTTCTTCTGAATAACTAAAATGCCCAGGGTGATGATATTTGGCCAGTAACAGGCTGGGGTAAAGGGCTATCAAGTTTGTTCAAATGAATGCCCTTCAATTATATTCAAGGTCACAGGGGTCAATTGTCTTAAAAAACCTTTAAACATCTTCTTCTCGATAACTAAACTGCCCAGGGAGATGATATTTGGCCATTAGCATGCTTGGGATGAAGGGCTACCAAGCTTGTTCAAATGAATGACCTCCGCCTATATTCAAGGTCACAGGGGTCAATTGTCTTAAAAAACCTTTAAGTTGACTTCTTCTGAATAACTAAAATGCCCAGGGTGATGATATATGGCCAGTAGCATGCTGGGGTAAAGGGCTATCAAGTTTGTTCAAATGAATGACCTCCACCTATATTCAAGGTCACAGGGGTCAATTGTCTTAAAAAACCTTTAAACAACTTCTTCTGAATAACTAAAATGCCCAGGGTGATGATATTTGGCCAGTAGCATGCTGGGGTAAAGGGCTATCAAGTTTGTTCAAATGAATGACCTCCACCTATATTCAAGGTCACAGGGGTCAAATATGTGAAAAACATTAAACAACTTCTTCTGAATAACCAAAATGCACAGGGTGATGATATTTGGCCAGTAGCATGCTAAGATGAAGGGCTACAAAGTTTGTTCAAATGAATGACCTTCACCCATATTCAAGGTTACAGGGGTCAAATATGTTAAAAACTTTAAACAACTTCTTCTCAATAACCAAAATGCCCAGGGTGATGATATTTGGCCTGTAGCAGGTTGGAGTAAAGGGCTATCAAGTTTGTTCAAATGAATGACCTTCACCTATATTCAAGGTCACAGGGGTTAAATATGTTAAAAACATTGAACAACTTCTTCTGTATAACTAAAAGGCACAGGGTGATGATATTTGGCCAGTAGCATGCTGGGGTAAAGGGCTATCAAGTTTGTTCAAATACATGACCTCCACCTATATTCAAGATCACAGGGGTCAAATATGTGAAAAACATTTAACAACTTCTTCTGAATAACCAAAATGCACAGGGTGATGATATTTGGCCAGTAGCATGCTAATATGAAAAGGGCTACAAAGTTTGTTCAAATGAACGACCTTCACCCATATTCAAGGTCACAGGGGTCAAATATGTTAAAAACTTTAAACAACTGCTTCTGAACAACCAAAAATGCCCAGGGTGATGATATTTAGTCAGTAGCATACTAGCATCAAGGGCTACCAAGTTTGTTTAAATGTATGACCTTGAATCATATTCAAGGTCACAAGGAGCAGATATGTTCAAAATATAAAAAAAAAATAAACAACTTGTTCTGAATAACCAAAAGGCTCAGGATGTTGATATTTAGTCAGTAGCATGCTGGGATCAAGGACTACTATGTTTGTTAAAGTGAATGACTTTGACTTATATTCAAGGTCACAGAGGTCAAATTTGTTTAAAATCTTTAAACTACCTCTTCTCAAGTTCTGAATAACCATGGGTCCCAGGATGTTGATACTTTGCAAGTTGCATCCTGAGATGAAAGGCTATAAAATTTGTTCAACATAATGACTTTGTTCATCTTTCAATCACAGGGGTGAAATGTTTAAAAAAAAATAATAGGTTCTTTTGAATGAATTTTATTCATAAATACTGATATTTTATTTTGCCTGTAGCTTTATTTTAGATCTCTTTTAAGGTTACAAGTGTGAGATTTATACCAGGTGAGCGATGCAGGCCCATTTGGCCTCTTGTTTAGATTCAAATTTGTGTCAACTTTGTGTCAATTTTGATGAATTCTGTAAATTGCTTATAATATATGCTTTTTTTATTGAAATTTGCATATCATACTAATCATTTGATAAATATTTAATTAACAGAAGCATTAACACCACTTACTAATAAAAGGGACTGTTGCCTATCTTTCATAACCAGGAAACTGGAAATCAGTGTTTAAATTAATAAATAGACCAAAAATTAAGGACTTCCCACCCTTTGTAATACACATGTTTTTTCTTGTCATATTTTCGTGTCGTCATTTCCGTATTGTGTATTACAAAGACATAAATTAACACATTGGAAGACCCTGACATAAGATCAGACGACTTCAAGGAGGTCATAAATGAGGCGCATGGAATGCAGACTGATGTGTTTTGTTTACCGACCTCATCTGTACATAGCACGTGATAACACTAGTTCACAAGCTCGGGGTCGCTACAATTTTTGTTATCGAGCGAGTAACACTCTGTCAGGTAAATCTTTTCACAAATGCAGTTTTGTAATATGTCATGCAATAAAATGCAAGTGCATGTGCGTGCAAGTGATAACGGCATACCATGCGATAGCCTACAGTTACATTTGTACCTGACATGTAAATATACCATGTGTAAGTGGGCTATGGAATGATGTTCAAAGTGTACGTGATTGAGAGTAATTTTGTTCCATAAATTAAAGAACAGTAAATTGACAATTTTAATATCATAATTTAATTTATTTCAGTCATTTTTGGTATAGTAAAGGAAACAACTGTCATGGTATAAATTTCATCCCTCTGCAAAAAGTTCCACTTTTATTTTCAAGGACAACTTTCGTCAGGATCAAAATGATTGTAAAATGTAAAATAAATGAATTATAAAGACTTTGTGTATATTTGGTTCAGTTTTTTCACTCCTTTTGTATGAAACTATGTGTCTTGTTTGCTTTTAGCATGTATATAATAACTTATATCCATACAATATCAATAAAACCACTTTGTGTAACGTGTTTCAGATATTTTATGATAAATAAGATATTTGAAGGGTTGATTAGCAATGCTTCTTTTCATTACTTTATTGTTGTAATAGTTTTGAACAATGCCACGCACTCAAAAAATGTGAAATTGTTAAATATAACAAAAAATCAATTTTCTGTATTTTTTACCAAATGGTCAAGGGAAATGATATTTTGCCAGAAGCATGCTGGGTTGGAAGACTATAAACTCTGTTCAACCTAATGTCCTTGTTCGACATTCAAGGTCACAGGCGTCATATGTTTAAATCTTTTAATAGGTTCTTATGAATCAAACACTGATATTCTGCCTGTATCTGTATTTTAGTCCACTTTTAAGATTACAAGTGTGAGACTAATACCAGGTGAGCGATGCAGGCCCATTGGGCCTCTTGTTATCCTGTGACAAGCTGTTGTGAGGTAATAAGCACATCCATATTAAATTTTACTGTAATAAGCCATTCCTTCAGTTTGAGATTATGTATTTGTCCCCTTTGCTTTTTAGGTCACCTGAGCTTTTAGCTCAAGTGACCTATTGCTATCCGTTTTCGTCCGTCGTCATCCTACCAGGTGAGCGATGCAGGCCCATTGGGCCTCTTGTTATGCTGTGACAAGCTGTTGTGAGGAAATAAGCACATCCATATTAAATTTTACTGTAATAAGCCCTTCCTTCAGTTTGAGATTATGTATTTGTCCCCTTTGCTTTTTAGGTCACCTGAGCCTTTAGCTCAAGTGACCTATTGCTATCCGTTTCCGTCCGTCGGCATCCGTCGTCCGTCGTCCGTTAATATTTTACATTTCAAACTTAAAGTCAAGTTCTGCTGGACCGATTGAACTGAAAGTTTGTAGGAACGATCGCCTCATATTAGTCCTGACAAAGTGTTGTTATTTTTCAGGTCGATCAGAAATCTATTATGGCCGCCACGGCCGCCATTTTGAAAACCTATTTCAAACTTAAAGTCAAGTTCTGCTGGGCCGATTGAACTGAAAG